>NW_027197066.1:0-15000 GCF_038502225.1 Cherax quadricarinatus | reverse complement strand
TTGTGTCTCCCTAGCAAACACACATTTATTTGTGTACATTACGTAAGTTGATGTATGTGCACATTTTTCTGAAGCTTACACTGGCTCCTGAAGCTCTAAAATAAATTTCACATACACACACACACACACACACACACACACACACACACACATTGGGAGGAGACATGGAGGTGGGGGTGGCCTGTGGAACCAACTAAGGACGGGGTAATTTAAAGGATAATTCAGTTGCCTTAAGAAGGAAACTGTGGCAATATGCAACAAAGCAAGTGAAGAGGTTGAAGAACAGATAAATAAGGCAAGGGCTAATAGGGCAGAAGCAAGAGCCCTAGAGGTGGATGAGGAAATGGAAAGGTTTATCAAGAGACCATGGCAGAACACTGAGAGAATTAAAGGGATTCTCGAGTCCCTTTGGAGGAAAACTATTGCAATCTGCAGCAATGGAAGGAAGGAGGCTGATGAACAAGTAGTAGGACCAAAGTGGAAGAAAAAATATTTTTTTATTGTTATCACACTGGCCGATTCCCACCAAGGCAGGGTGGCTCGAAAAAGAAAAACTTTCACCATCATTCACTCCATCACTGTCTTGCCAGAAGGGTGCTTTACATTATAGCTTTTAAACTGCAACATTAACACCCCTCCTGTGGAGACTGTGGAAGAAATGAAAAGGAGAGTGGTGGAGGTGGAGGTGGAGGTGGAAGCAAAGAATGAAGGTGAGGGAGAAGAGGGATCCGAATGGACATAGAAAGGAAGATGCCAACAGAGATGTGCTCTGAGAATGGGGAGGCCAAGAAGGCGATAAGAAAATCAACAAGGAAAATGGTGTGAACAGACAAATAAATCTGGAGGGAAAGGCAATAGGAAGAAGAAAGAGGGAGGTCACTGATGATCAATGAATCAAAGAAGGTGTAGGGAAGGTGAAGGGGAGGAAGTAAGAGATGGGATGTTGAGGAGCGTGAGATCAGATCTCTCTCCAAGTGCTTAGAAGAGGAAGAGGGGATTAGATGGTAAATTTTCAGTGGATTGAGAGGACTGGGCCCAAGTCAGTTCACTCCACCACTTCCCCCCCACCCTTCCTCCTTACCCCGCACACCCTACCCACATGCCCCTCTCTGTTGGCACATTATCCCTGACCCCTCATATATCAATAATGACCACACCAACTACAGCCCTACCTTCCCTACTCCTGTTAGATGAGCAACATATAGAAAGACTAACCAACACAAACCAGTGCATGGTAAGGGAAAGAAAACTCAGTTTGGTATACAAAAGCTAATGGATTTTATCTTTCATAAGAGCGATGTGTTGAAAGAATGAACAACAGAGGTGACCCCAGACACTGTAGCTGTCAAGAAGAAAAAAAAACTGACTGACGTGATATCAGATGTTATATTCCCATAAGGGAACAGGGGAGGAGGAGGAGGAGAGGAGGAGAAGGAGGAGGAGGAGGAGGAGGAGGAGGAGGTGGAGGAGGAATAGCATTGCTAATCAGAAATCACTGAAGTTTTGAAGAGATGAGTAGTACAGACATACAATAAGAGACTACATGGTGGGGGACCTAAAATAGTAGTTGATATACAACCCGCCCCCTAATAGCGGGAGATCGAGACTGCAGTATGAAGGCAAAACACAAAGCAAGGGTTCACAATATAAAAGCAGCCACGCGTGTGTATAGGACTACAACAAAGCTACTTATAAATAAGTACAACCAAAAAGAAAACAGACTGGGAGAACTGGGACCCACACGGAGGACTGGAGAGGTGAAGTAGTTAGTTGGTGGAGGTGATTAGGGAAAACCCCATTTGTGTCAGATTGTAAAGGGCATGACAAGAGAGAGAGGAGATGAGTTTGCAAGACTGAAGGACATCTAACATAGGAAAGACATCGAACATAGGAGCAATAAAATATGAGAGTCTTCTGGAGCTAAACAGGGATAGAGGAATGGTAGGTGGAGAGAACGACAAGCCAGACTTTAAAAGAGGGAACTTTGAAGTGATGAGGGAATTCCTGAAGGAAGAATGGTGGGAAAGGGAACTGGAAGGAACGTCAGCAGATGAGATGGTGGAGTACCTAGCTGGAGACTGGTGGGAGGTAGAGAGCATTTTATACACAGAAGAAGGGGAAAAACAGTAGGGAAGACAGAGAGATCCCTGGGTTCAACCAGAGAGACTAAAAAGAAAAACATAGGAGCGTGGAAACACTATGGAAAGTGAAGGACTGACAAGCACAGGGAAGTGGACAGATTAGCCAGAAACTAATATTCCTGAATGAGGAAAAAGGCTGAGGCGAGAATTTGAGAATGACATAGAGGCGGAGGCCAAGTCTGCACCAAAACTGCTTCACAGTTTCCTCAAAAGAAAGTTGACAGTAAAAGATCAGGTAATTCGTCTAAAGTAGTTCGGAGGAAAATTCATGACAAATGACAGTGAAGTCTGTGAAATGTTGAACAAATGGTTTGATAAAGTTTTATTAATGAAAGTAGGAGCACTGCCAAAAGACCCAGGGGAAAAAGTACGACAGTTACTGGACACCATGCATACAACAAGGGAAGAGGTATAAATAATTTTGGAAACCTGAATACATGGGAATGGGACCTAATAAGGTGTCGCCACGGATTCTGCAAGAGGGAACAGAAACATTATTTGAACTGTATGATCTATAATAAGTCAATGGACACGAGACAGTTGCTGGAGATTGGAAAGATATCGAATATAGCTTCCGTATTTAAGAAAAGAGACCGGCAGGAAATACTGAACTACAGACCAATGTCACTGAAATGCAGTGGGAAAAATAATTAGAAAGAGAGTGGAATAGCACTTAAAGAAATGTGGTTTCATAAATAACATCCAGTAAGGGTTCGGAGATGAGAAATCTTGTCATACTAACCTGATGAAATTCTATGGCAGAGTAACAGAATCGAGACAGAAGGGAGAGAGCGATATATGGATTGCATTTTCTTAAACTGGATATAGACGAACTACATTCTAGATGGAACTGAGTCAGATGTTTTACTGATTGCTGGCGATGTACAGCTAATGAGGAGAATATAAACAGAAAAAGCAACAAGTGAATCTCAGCAAACTGGAAGATTAGTCAGAGTACTGAATCTGACCCAAGCAAATGCAAGGTTATGAAGATTAGGAAAGGGGCCAAAGGTCTTGACATGAGTTTAAACATAGAGGCTGCAGACCTCACTCAAAGAAATAGACTTAAGGGGGTGATCCTAGTGTCTAGCATATCGCGAGAGGCTCAAATCAACCGAATAATCCATGCAATAAGAAAAAGTTCGTCTAACAAATCTAAGCATAGCCATCAGGAATCACAACAGAGAGTCTTTCCAGACCCCTTTATGCAATATGCATGTATGTCTGACAATTTTGGAATAAGCAGAACTAGCAGTGAACCCATACCTGCCTCGCATGGGAAAGTAGGTCTGCTGCAGTGTTTTGAGCTACGAGGAGAGGCTAGCAGAATTTATCTGACCACAATGGAGTATAGAAGAACCAGGGGAGACATAATAATAACACACAAATTACTAGGGTAAGGAGGGGCAAGACTGTTTAATAAGCATTAAACAAGTACTCAGGGGTACAGCTGTACGTAGCAGACACAGATAAGTAACGGGGATGTCGGGTACTGGAATGATCTCCACGAAAAGTGATGTAAACTCCATACATAGTTATAACATCAGGTACGAAAGAGCCCACGAGGCTAGGGAAGAGTGAATCTGGTATACGGCAAGTTGAAAGGAGGACCCAGGAGCTAGGTCACACACACACACACGCACCAAGTACAAAGTCATGAAGATTGGGGAAGGGCAAAGAAGGCCGCAGACGGAGTACAGTCTAGGGGACCAGAGACTACAAACCTCACTCAAGGAAAAGGATCTTGGGGTGAGTATAACACAGGGCGCATCTCAAGTATGCAGCAGCATACGGGCGCCTAGCGAACCTAAGAATAGCATTCCGAAATCTCAACAAGGAATCGTTCAGGATCCTGTACACCGTGTACGTAACGCCTATACTGAGGTATGCAGCACCAGTTTGGAACCCACATTTAGCCATGCACGTAAGGAAATTAGAGAAAGTGCAAAGGTTTGCAATAAGACTAGTCCTGGAGCTAAGGGGAATGTCCTACGAGGTGAGGTTAAGGGAAATCGACCTGACGACACTGGAGGATAGGAGAAATAGGGGGGATATGATAACGACATATAAAATACTGAGAGGAATCGACAAGGTGGATAGAGACAGGATGTTCCAGAGATGGAACACAGCAACACAGAGATGGAACACAGTCACAGCTGGAAGCTGACTCAGAAGAATCACGGGGATGATAGGAAATATTTCTTCATTCACAGAGTTGTCAGGAAGTGGAATAGTCTGGGAAATGATGCAGTGGACACACACACACACACACACACACACACACACACACACACACACACACACACACACACACACACACACACACACACACACACACGACATGACGGAAGGAATAGACTCTGAGGTGTCCCTGTTTGCAGATGACGTGAAGTTGATGAGAAGAATTCACTCGATCGAAGACCAGGCAGAACTACAAAGGGATCTGGACAGGCTGCAGACCTGGTCCAGCAATTGGCTCCTGGAGTTCAATCCCACCAAGTGCAAAGTCATGAAGATTGGGGAAGGGCAAAGAAGGCCGCAGACGGAGTACAGTCTAGGGGGTCAGAGACTACAAACCTCACTCAAGGAAAAAGATCTTGGGGTGAGTATAACACCAGGCACATCTCCTGAAGCGCACATCAACCAAATAACTGCTGCAGCATATGGGCGCCTAGCAAACCTCAGAACAGCATTCCGACATCTTAATAAGGAATCATTCAGGACCCTGTACACCGTGTATGTTAGGCCCATATTGGAGTATGCGGCACCAGTTTGGAACCCACACCTAGCCAAGCACGTGAAGAAACTAGAGAAAGTGCAAAGGTTTGCAACAAGACTAGTCCCAGAGCTAAGAGGTATGTCCTACGAGGAGAGGTTAAGGGAAATCAACCTGACGACACTGGAGGACAGGAGAGATAGGGGGGACATGATAACGACATACAAAATACTGAGAGGAATTGACAAGGTGGACAAAGACAGGATGTTCCAGAGATTGGACACAGTAACAAGGGGACACAGTTGGAAGCTGAAGACACAGATGAATCACAGGGATGTTAGGAAGTATTTCTTCAGCCACAGAGTAGTCAGTAAGTGGAATAGTTTGGGAAGCGATGTAGTGGAGGCAGGATCCATACATAGCTTTAAGCAGAGGTATGATAAAGCTCACGGCTCAGGGAGAGTGACCTAGTAGCGATCAGTGAAGAGGCGGGGCCAGGAGCTCGGACTCGACCCCCGCAACCTCAACTAGGTGAGTACATAAAGGCAGACTACGGACTAAAGTTTTAATAGGGATAGAGCCCAAGAGGCTAAGAGGGAGTGGCTCTGGCAAGCGGCAAATTAAGAGACGAGGGCCAGGAGCTAGGACACGACCCCTGGAACCACATATAGGTGAGCACTTATACTGTAGAAGTCTACAGACAGAAAACAACAGTTGTCTGACCTGACTGGCCATATAAATTTAGGTAAGTCGGAAGCTGTGTTTTCCACGAGACACGATAGTAACATAATCATAAAATTATTATTATTATTATTATCTTATGGTGATATTTGTTATCATATGGAAACACTAAACCAGTAAGGTTGGGGGGACGGGGTAGTGTAGCTTCTGGGGAATGGAGGCAAATCACGAAAAGTTACTACACCTCTGTACTGTACCTGTGTGGGAAGCTGCACCTCTCTATCCTGCCTCTCAGTGCACTTCTACCTACCTGTCTTTATGCCTGCTCCTTCCTCTCTACCTTGCTCAATCTATCGTCGTCTTTACTACTTCTTATTTACCTATTTCAGTCTATCACTTCATTTACTACTGGTTATTTACCCATCACCACATTCGTCCCATTCTGAATATCAACTGATTAATACGTCTGAGTTACCTTTATTCTCGCAACTGTTTATTATAATTGTGGGGATGGTAGGGGTGTTGGTGATGGTGGTGATGATGGGGATGGTGATTATGGTGGTGATTGTGGTGATGGTGGTGATGGTGGTGATGGTGGTGATGGTGGGGATGGTGATGGTGGTGATGCTAAGGGTGTTGGTGATGGTGGTGATGATGGGGATAGTGATGATGGTGGTAATGGTGGTGATGGTGGTGATGGTGGGGACGGTGATGGTGATGGTGGTGATGGTGGGGATGGTGGTGATGGTGGTGATGGTGGGGATGGTGATGATGGTGATGGTGGTGATGGTGGTGATGGTAGGGATGGTAGTGAGGGTGATGGTGGGGATGGTGATGATGGGGTGGTGATGATGGTGATGGTGGGGATGGTGGTGATGGTGGGGATGGTGATGGTGATGGTGATGGTGGTGATGGTGGTGAAGGTGATGGTGGGGATGGTGGTGATGGTGGTGAAGGGGTGTAGTGATGATGGTGGGGATGGTGATGGTGGGGATGATGGTGATGGTGGTTATGGTGATGGTGGGGATCGTGATGATGGTGATGGTGGTGATGGTGGGGACGGTGGTGGTGGTGGTGGTGATAGTACGGATGGTGGTAATGGAGAAGGAGGGGATGGTGGTGATGGTGAGAGTTTGGATGATAGTGTTGTTGTGGATAGTGGTGATGTTGTAGATAGTGGTGATGGAGTGATGGTGGTGATGGTGGGGATGGTGGTGTTGGTGGGGATGGTGGTGATGGTGAGAATGGTGATCTTGGGAATGATGGTGATGGTGGTTATGGTAATGATTGTGGGGAGAGTGCTAATGGTGGTGATAGTGATGATGGTAACAGTGGTGATGGTGGTGACAATTTTGATGGTAGTTATCATGATGGTGATGGTGCTAATGGTAGTGGTGGTGGTGGTATTGGAAGTGATGGTGGTGATAGTGGTGATGGTGATCATGGCGGTGATGATGATAAAGATCGTGATAGTGACCAATGGTAATTTTTCTCTTGTTTTCTTCCTCTGAGCTTTGGAATCAATTTTAGAGATTGTGTTTCGAGCCTGCACTCGCGCGCGCACGCACACACACACACACACACACACACACACACACACACACACACACACACACACACACACACACACACACACACACACACACGCACGCACACACACACACACAGACACACACACACACACACACACACACACACACACACACACACACACACACACACACACACACACACTCACACACACACGCACACACACACACACACACACACACACACACACACACACACACACACACACACACACACACACACACACACACACACACACACTCACACACACACACACACACACACACACACACACACACACACACACACACACACACACACACACACACACACACACACAACCAGGAGGAGCTGCCATACCGACGGTCCTGGAGAGTAATCTTAAGGTTGTTCAATTATACCAAAAAAAAAAAAAAATAGATTAAATCTTCAGAAAAATTGAGAACACAGGTAGTTTTAAAGTACCGAGATGGTTTCCATATACATAAGAGGTAAGAAAGTGAACGTTAATAAACGGTGATGATCAATACTGAAGGATAAGAGTTGCAGTGGCCAGGTGAAGCAAAATTGTTACTTGTAGTGTTACTTGTAGTGTTGTAGCCACACACTCTCACCTAATTCATTTTTTTCACTGTATGTAGATCAGAGAATTTAAAAAGCCTACTGCAAAAGCAGTGGATGATAAACTACGAATGCTTCCCCAGAGCACAGGTATTTTTTTTTTCCAATGTTCAGTCATTGCATATTTTTTTAATACACCAGCCTAGTGTCACCGAGGTAGGTGGACCCGGAAAAGAAGAAACACATTTACTGTCATTCATTCAATCACTGTCTTGCCGGAAGTATACCGAAATCACAGGTCAGATGGCCCTCGGAACTGCAGTATCCCCACTCCACCTTCAGAGTGCAGACACTGTACTTCCCACCTCCAGGACTCAAGTCTGATTAACCGTTTTCCCGAAATCTCTACATAAATGTTATCTTGCCCATATTTTAACAGCACGTCAATTTATTAAAAAAAAAAACACGTATAAAGGAAAACTACGAATAAATGTCCGCAGCACATTATTTTGTGTATTAAAAATTAAAACTATGTTTCAATTATTCAACAACTCCTGGTAGTACCTTGATAAAAGGCGTCTGTTCTCCTGAAACAGCAAGTTTACCTGGAGTGTCACAAGTGGGAGATGATATTCAGTAACAATTTGCCTCTTGACATGTTTAGAGAAAAATTACAGCCATTAATGCAAATATTTAAAACTGAAGTGGTAAGATTTTTCATTAATTCAAATGTTGTTCCATTTATAGATGCATCACCAGATGCAACTGTCACTTGTGGCTGCTTCTGCCAGTGTCTTTTGGAAAATAAATGCCCGCTAGTTGTGATAATTCAAGTTATAATTAACATTAAAATCATGGGAATTATCTAAAACCAGTAAGGAAGAAAATTAAGTTTGATTCAAGAAAGAAGGTAACATCAAAATAAATATCTTCAAATCTTTATTCCAGCATCAAGGACTTGACAACAATAGTCTCCCATTCGTGATGCTACTTCAAGCCTCGGGCTTCACAGGCACGTTTTTAACCCAAACAAATATGGCCGACTCAGGTTTGAATACGTGACGTGGTTATACTGTATTATACTCTACGTGTGTTATAACATTGGTAATGTTTCGGTGGTTACTTTATTGGGTTTAAAGCCTATCAACTACAGGTTAGGTAAGGTTCGTCAGGAAACAGGACAAGAGTTTCCTGATGCGGGTCTTAGTCAGATGACCCGCAGCTGAAGCTTCTGGCCATCTGACCGAGGCCTTCTGCTGGCTTACCGGTCCGCCCTAATAAAAATTATGGTCAGTTGTAACCATTTAGTTATTTAGATTGCATATCACCCGTTCACACCAGTCAAGAATACTTATTCCTTACCCTAGTGATTGAAGTAAACTCTCGGCATATATACACTGAAAGATATACACATCTCAGTGTACATAGTTTTATATTAGTGAGAGGTCCACATCTGCACTCATTCAACCAAGTCTAACCATCTGCACTCACCACCTGATCATTCGAAAAAAAAGCATCACAGGGGCACTAAATAATTCAGTGATATATTTTTATTCAACTAGATCTTGAGAGGTTTCATTAATTACTAAACAAGTTAAATTACATGCTGTAGAGCTAACTAAAAATAAATATTTTGAATACTAGTTTGCTATGGGTGTATTAAGCATTAGTAGTGACATCATTTAAGTGATACGAGTGGATAGACTGACCTAACTTACGGATATTTAAACTGTGTATAATGAGATTTGTTAAACCATTTTTTTACTAATACATTGACAATCGAATCAGATGTGAACACTGTAGACTCAGCTTGGTGGTGGTGGTGTCTATGGTGTGTTTGGAAGCCTTAAAGAACAAGGGCTCGGCCGTGGCTTCGAACAATCATTTGCTGACCCGTCTAACTAATTTGAGTATCTGTGCTTGACCGGACGCGGGGTTGAATCTGCCTCCTCATCCCCTTTTTCCACAAACACACAATCAAGGAATTGGACTGCTTCAACGACTGTTCCAGTTATCCACCACCCACACACACACCCAACCTCTCTTTCCTCTTTCCTCCCCGACAGTATGACTCAGGGGTATTAAGGTCTCCCCCACACCCAGATATGTCCACACACAACACACCTCGATGAAACTAACACAAGTTGGGTAAAGGAGCGATGTCTTCACCCAAGATGAATGTAAAATAATCTTAGAGTTTAGAAAAAAGGAAGGAGAGACTTCGAGTAAATAGTCTTGGTTTAGGATGGAGAGGGAACACAAGAGGACCCTGATCTTCTCTTGAAGACCATGGTCTTTGTCAGAAGAGCACGGTCTGGGCTAGATGTTCTCCAAATAAAGGAAAAAGTTGACTAGTAATTATATAATGGTTATCATTTATTTTTTATAATGAAATTGTAAGTGTTTTTTCCTCAAGCAACTGACATGTAACATTGTAAATAACAATAAATATATCAGAATGGTTTCCTTGACTTATTTTGTCCTCTTCCTTCTACTCATTATTAGTAAAATATAGCACTTATGTAGTTTCCAAAACAGTCTAATTGCACATTTTTCCTACATTCGTTCTTCCTTTTTTCTTCCGTCCCTCCGTTCCTCTGTTCCTTCTTCCCTCCTTCTCTTCCACCTTCCTTCCTTTCTTTCTTTCGTGTTTCCTTTCCTTACTATGTTTCACATCGTCATCGTGCCTCCCTTGATCATATTCACTCCCTTGATCATACTAATTCCCTTGATCACGTTACTTCCTTTGATCACCCTACTTCCCTTGATAACCTTACTTCCCTTGATCACTCTACTTCCCTTGATCACCCTACTTACCTTCATCACCCTACCTCCCTTGATCACCATACTTCTCTTGATCTCCCTACGTCTCTTGATCACCTTACATCCCTTGATCACCCTACCTCACTTGATCACCCTACTTCCATTGATCACAATACTTCCTTTGATCACCCAACCTCCCTTGATCACCCTACTTACCTTCATCACCCTACCTCCCTTGATCACCATACTTCTCTTGATCTCCCTACGTCTCTTGATCACCTTACATCCCTTGATCACCCTACCTCACTTGATCACCCTACTTCCATTGATCACAATACTTCCTTTGATCACCCTACCTCCCTTGATCACCCTACTTCCCTTGATCACTCTACCTCCCTTGATCACCCTACTTCCCTTGATTATCCAACTTCCCTTGATCACACTACTTCCCTTGATCACCCTACTTCCTTTGATCATCCTACTTCCTTTGATCACACTACATCCCTTGATCACCCTACCTCCCTTGATCACACTACTTCCTTTGATCTCCCAACCTACATTAATGACGCTACTTCCCTTGATCACCCTACCTCCCTTTATCACCCTACTTCCCTTGATCACCCTACTTCCTTGATCACCCTACTTCCCTTGATCCCCCTACTTCCTTTGATCATCCTACTTCTCATGATCACTCTACATCCCTTGATCACCCTACCTCCCTTGATAACTCTACCTCCCTTTATCACCCTACTTCCCTTGATCACCCTATTTCCCGTGATCACCCTACTTCCCTTGATCACCCTACCGCCCATGATCACCCTTCCTCCATTGATCACCATACCTCTCTTTATCACCCTACCTCCTTTGTTCACATTACCTCCCTTGATCACCTTTCTTCCCTTGATCACACAATCTCCTTTGATAACCTTACCTCCCTTGATTACCCTACTTCCCTTGATCACCCTATCTCCTTAATCACCCTACCTCCCTTGATCACCCTATTTCCATTGATCACAATACCTCCTTGATCACCCTACCTCCCTCGATCACCTTACCTCCCTTGAACACCCTACTTCCCTCGATCACCCTACCTCCCTTGATCACCCTACATCCCTTGTTCACACTACTTTCCTTGTTCACCCTACTTCCCTTAATCACCCTACTTCCCTTGCTCACCCTACTTAACTTGATCACCCTACTTCCCTTGATCACCCTAATTCCCTTGATTATCTTACTCGTCTTGATCACCCTACTTCCCTTGATCACCCGACTTCCCTTGATCACCCTACTTCACTTAGTCACCCTACCTCCCTCGATCACGATGCTTCCCTTGATCACCCTACGTCCCTTGATCACCCTACCTCCCTTGATCACCCTACCTCCCTTGATTACATTACTTCCCTTGATCATTCTACCTCCATTGATCACCCTACCTCCTTTGATCACACTACTTCCCTTGATCACACTACTTCCCTTGATCACACTACTTCGCTTCATCTTCCAACCTCCCTTGATCACACTACTTCGCTTCATCTTCCAACCTCCCTTGATCACACTACTTCCCTTGATCTCCCAACCTCCCATGATCACGCTACCTCCCATGATCACGCTACCTCCCTTGATCACCCTAAATCCTTTGATCACCCTACCTCCTTTGATCACCCTACGTCCCTTGATCACCCTACCTCCCTTGATCACAATACCTCCTTTGATCACCCTCCCTCCCTTGATAAACCTACTTCCAATGATCACCCTACTTCCATTCATCACCCTACTTCCAATGATCACCCTACTTCCAATGATCACCCTACTTCCATTCATCACCCTATCTCTCTTGATCACCCTACTTCCCTTGATCAACCTATCTCCATTGATCACCCTACTTCCCTTGATCTCGCAACATCCCTTGATCAGCCTCCCTCCATTGATCACCGTCCTCCCCTGATCACCCTACATCTCTTGATCACTCTACCTCCCTTGATCACCCTACCTCCATTGATCACCATTCTTCCCTTGATCACCCTACCTCCCTTGATCACCCTACCTCCCTTGATCACTCTACCTCTCTTTATCACCTTACCTTCCTTGATCACCCTACTTCCCTTGATCGCCGTACTTCCGTTGATCACCCTACCTCCCTTGATCCCCCTTCCTCCCTTGATCACCCTACTTCCAATGATCACCCTACTTCCCTTCATCACCCTACCTCCCTTCATCACCATACCTACCTTGATCAGCGTACTTCCCTTGATCACCCTACTTCGCTTGATCACCCTGCTTCCCTTGATCGCCCTACTTCCGTTGGTCACCCTACCTCCCTTGATCATCCTCCTTCCCTTGATCAACCTGCTTCCCTTGATCACCCTACTCCCCTTCATCACCCTACTTCCAATGATAACCCTTCATCACCCTGCCTCCCTTGATCACCATACCTCCTTTGATCGCCCTACCTCCCTTGATCAAACTACTTCCCTTGATCACCCTGCCTCCCTTGATCAGCCTACCTCCAATGATCACCCTATTTTGCTTGATCATCCTACTCCCCTTGATCACCCTACTTCCCTTGATCACCCTACTTCCCTTGATCTCCCAACCTCCCTTGATCAGCCTCCCTCCATTGATAACCCTTCCTACCCTCATCACCCTACCTCTCTTGATCACCCTACCTCCCTTGATCACTCTACCTCTATTTATCACCCTTCCTCCCTTGATCACCCTACCTCCCTTGATCACTCTACCTCCCTTGATCACTCTACCTCCCTTGATCACCCAACATCCCTTCATCACACTGCTTCCCTTGATCACCCTACCTCCCTTGATCACCCTACATCCCTTTATCACCCTACATCACTTGATCACCCTACTTCCCTTGATCGCCCTACTTCCGTTGACCATCCTACCTCCCTTGATCACCCTCCCTCCCTTGATTAACCTA
Organism: Cherax quadricarinatus; assembly: GCF_038502225.1. NCBI lineage: Eukaryota > Metazoa > Arthropoda > Malacostraca > Decapoda > Parastacidae > Cherax > Cherax quadricarinatus. The sequence goes on along the minus strand of NW_027197066.1, from coordinate 1,634 downwards.
CTTCCCTTGATCACCCTACTCCCTTTGATCACCCTACTTCCAACGATCACACTACTTCCCTTCATCACCCTATCTCCCTTGATCATCATACCTCCCTTGATCGCCCTACCTCCCTTGACCACACTGCTTCCTTTGATCACCCTACCTCCCTTGATCACCCTGCTTCCCTTGATCACCCTGCCTCCCTCGATCAACCCATAACCATTGATCACTCTACTTCGCTTGATCATCCTACTTCCCTTGATCACCTTACCTCCCTTGGTCGCCCTCCCTCCCCTGATCAACCTACTTCCCTTCATCACCCTAACTCTCTTCATCACCCTACCTCCCTTCATCACCCTAATTCCCTTCATCACCCTACCTCCATTGATCACCCTTCCTTCCTTGATCACCCTAATTCCCTTGATCACCCTACACCCCTTGATCAACCTACTTCCCTTCATTACCATGCTTACCATGGTTCCCGATAACCCATGTATCCAGAGAACCCATGCATCTATAGTACCCATGGTTCCTGAGAACCCATGGTACCGGTGAACCCATGTATCAAGAGAACCCATGGCTCCAGAAAACCCATGGTTCCTGAGAACCCATGGTTCCAGAGAACCCATGGTTCCAGACAACCCATGTGTCCAGAAAAACCATGGTTCCTGAGAATCCATGTATCCAGAGAACCCATGTATCCTGAGAACCCATGTATCCAGTGAACGCATGGTTCCTGAGACACGATAGTTCGAGAAAAACCATGTATCCAGAGAACCCATGTCTCCAGAGAACCCATGGTTTCAGCGAACCTATGTATCCAGAGAACCCATGCATCCAGAGAACTAATGGTTCCAGAGAACCCATGTATCCAGAGAACCCATGGTTCCGGGGAACTCATGTATTCAGAGAACCCATGGTTCCAGAGAACCCACGTATCCAAAAAAAACATGTATCCAAAGAATCCAATGTTCATGAGAACCCATGTATCCAGAAAACCAATGTATCCAGAGAACCCATGTATTTGGAAAACCCATGGTTCAGGAGAACCCATGTTTCCAGTGAACCCATTGCTCCTGAGAACCAATGGTTCCATAGAACCCATGTATCCAATGAACCCATGTATCCAGAGAACCCATGGTCCCAGAGAACCCATGTATCCAGGGTAACCATGCACCCAGAGGACCCATGTATCCAGAGAACCCATTGTTCTTAAAAACCAATGTATCCAGAGATCCCATGTATCCAGAGAACCCATGTATCCAGAGAAAGCATTATTCAAGAGAACCCATGTATCCCGAGAACTCATGTATCCAGAGAACGCATCGTTCCTGAGTACACATGCATCAAGAGAACCCATGGTTCCAGAGAACCCATGAATCCAAAGAACACGTATTTCCTGAGAACCCATGGTTCCAGAGAACCCATGTATCCAGTGAACCAATGTATCCAGAGAACCCATGGTTCCAGAAAACCCATGCATCCAGTGATCCCATGCATACAGAAAACCCATGTATCCAGAGAACCTATAGATCCAGAGTACCGATGGTTTCTGATAACCCATGGTTCCAGATAACCCATGGTTCGTGAGAACCCATAATTCCAAAGAACCCATGGTTCCTGGGAACCCATGTATCCAGAGAACCCATGGT
>NW_027197065.1:0-69720 GCF_038502225.1 Cherax quadricarinatus | reverse complement strand
CCTTCCAGATATGTGCAACACACACTAACTGATACACTAATCAAAAATCTTAAAGGAAATGCCCACTCCTACCCTAATTCATACTTATTTTTCCCATGTAAATTTTATATGCTGAAGAGAACCAACATAGATGAATATACAGATAATTCCATTTTCATTCATTTTTTCTCACGATCGCGATCGCAGGTGGACATTAGTTAGCAGATTCGAAAGTGATTCAGTGATGTCTGGTGGTTCATCACTATATGTACTCCTCCCTAATAAGCTAGGCTTTCCTTTCTAGTATTTCTCAGTTATTTATTTATTTATTTACTGTAGTCTGCTCACAATGATCCAGTTAAATAATACTATTTTCACAAGTGTAAATATGGAAAAAAAACAAAAAGCAAAATTTTGAAATAATTTATTTTTCAAATGTCCATGTATTAAATCTTCATAATACAAACAAATGCGAGTTCATTTGCTGTTTGTTGATGAGAAGGACTAGAGTGTTGTGTGACAGCCGTACGTTCCCTGAGATCACTGTTGAGTTAGCCATAGGCAGGAGTTGGAGAATAGTAGTTCTGGGGTGTAGTGTGACCTTCGTAGGCAGGAGTTGGTGTATAGTAGGGCTGGGATGTGGTGTGACCTTCATAGGTCACCTGGGCAACGTAGCCGGAGTCACCGTTGACAGTGTACGTCACCCTCTCCAGACGACCGTCAGGAAGCAGCACATAGTATGCACCCTGGGTGTTGGCACCATCACGAGTCTCCTGGTGACCGTAGTCGTTGCCGGACGAGTCGTCTTTCACTTGCCAGGTGAAGTTGTACCGAGCTGGAGTCTGCAGTAATAAAAAATAATAACATATACTGAGTATCTCACCAGAGAGGCCACAGCCTTGCTCATGTGTAATATAAAATATTATGCTTGTAATTGTCACCTGATTGCTTTGAAGGTAGCTGCAGAGTCATGTAAGTTATATTCACCTCGGAAATGGGAACACCGTATATGGGAGCGGGTGTTGGTGGGCCGTATGCTGGTCCTGGTGTTGGGGCACCGTATGCTGGTCCTGGTGTTGGTGGGCGGTATGCTGGTCCTGGTGTTGGGGTACCGTATGCTGGTCCTGGTGTTGGTGGGCGGTATGCTGGTCCTGGTGTTGGAGCTCCGTAGGACGGGCCATTAGATGTCGGTTGGTAATTCAGAGGAGCATCAGGGCGGGCGAAGGCGCCCACCACAAGAATGGTGAAAAACACAACCTGTTAATTTTTGTTAATGTAACACATGAATTCTTCATATATTTTTGTCTTCTAACAAATATATTATGATCGCAAGCAGATGGCAGGAAACTGTCAATAGTATTCAAGCTAATAAGACATCTATAAGATAACTACATTCTTAAAAGCCCTATAGTGAGTGATCAATACTACTGTGGAAACTCCTACTATGGAAGGGTATCGTACACTGAGAAACATTCTTAAGCAAGAAGACGAGTTGGACTGATGATCTGTGGATGACGCCATCTGCTTTTATACTGGAGGATACACCCATCTCTACCCCACAAACGCGATGACGTCTGTGTTATGTAAAATTGCCTTAAAGCATAATATAATTGTTACATTTTGGTGGTTGATAAATTTGGTTTAGAGCCTATCGATTCTCGACTACATGAAGGTCATTACGGCAGTACATGAGGCGTTCTACACAACTAACAATACTTCAATAACTGTCTATATTACACATACACACAAAGCTCATGGACCAAGAAGAGCTAGTTTCAACAAGTGAAGAGGTGGGGCCAGGAGCTGTGACTCGACCATTGCAACCACAATTAGGTGAGTTTACACAAACACAAACACACACACACACACACACACACACACACACACACACACACACACACACACACACACACACACACACACACACACACACACACATATATATGTGTGTGTATGTGTGCCTTTATATATATATATATATATATATATATATATATATATATATATATATATATATATATGTAGGTGGGTTGGTAGACAGCAATCACCCATGGAGCTACCATCATGTAAAACAATTACGGAAACCTGTAATTGTTTTACATGATGGTAAGAGTGCTTGTGTCTTTTTTCTGTCTCATAAACACGTGGGAGAAGAGGTCTGACTTGGTACTTCTACTTACACTTAGGTCATATTACTCATGCACGTACACTCATATATTTACAAACCCATCTGGGTTTTCATCTATTTTCTTAATAATTCTTGTTCTTCTTTATTTCCTGTTATCTCCATAGGGAAGTGGAAAAGAATTCTTCCTCCGTAAGCCATGCGTATCGTAAGAGGCGACTAAAATGCTAGGAGCAAGGGGTTAGTAACTTTTTCTCATACCTGGAGGTTACCTGGAGGTTATTCCGGGGATCAACGCCCCCGCGGCCCGGTCCACGACCAGGCCTCCATACATTACTAAATTTAAAAAGAGAAGCTTTAGTTTTACTTTTTAGGTCACCCAGCCACGGTAGGATACTGCTTGGTCGTTAATATATGTATATATATATATATATATATATATATATATATATATATATATATATATATATATATATATATATATATATATATATATATATATATATATATATATATATATATATATATATATATATATGTGTGTGTGTGTGTGTGTGTGTGTGTGTGTGTGTGTGTGGTGCCGAATATGTAAAACTTATCAATTAGCAAGAACTCATTTAAAATTAAGTCATTTCTAAAATTTTCTCTTATACGTTTAAAGATGTGTTTTTTTCAATAATGTTGATGTAAAAATTTATAATTTTGCACCAAAAGAATCTTAGAAAACTTACCTAACCTTATTATAACAAGAACAATTTATTTTAGCCTAACCCAACTAAATATATTTTAGATTTGTTTACAGTAATTTAATATTAAACAAACACAGTGAAATACATTTTTTCCGTTAGGTTCAGAATGATTTTGGCGAAATTATTGCATACACAAATTTTCACTTGTCCTATATGGCAAGATGAGCGCTGCTATTTAAGCCAAGATGGCAAGTTCTGCCTATTCGGCATGACATATATATATATATATATATATATATATATATATATATATATATATATATATATATATATATATATATATATATAATATATATATGAGAGAGAGTGATCAGAGTCAACAGGATTCGATCCCACGTGTGGGAAAGGGGCATAGCTCCCCATTCTGGCGCTTTAGACCACTCGAACGGACATGAGATCATTCAGATGTGGAAAAATTCATAGTTTCTGTGTTTTCCCACAGACGATGGGAGTGCATTTTGTTCCTGAACAAGACACTTAGATTCCACATAATTTTATAATACTCGAAGAAACTTGAACTTATGCAATATGTGGTAACTGGAAATATTTAAATTATATATAATTAGAGCGACGGGTAAATATATTTTTCAGCTCTTAATTATGTCAGGCTTTCATTTTTATTAGAATAGGGAGGGAAGGAGACCTTTCCACATTTGATATGGAGTGACTTTTCTCCCAACTAATATCATTACATGATAGAAAATATTTGTTTTCCTGTTAAAAAATCTCATTCAGTTATGGAATAGGAGTAGTAGTTATAAGAATTTAAAGTCAAGAAGATTAGCGTAAAAGTGGTATGTGAGAAATGGGTTATAGCGAGTGTTGATGCAACTGGGGCTAAGAGTAGTGCAAAGGTGAAAGGAGAAAGATTTTGAAAGGCATTAATTGAATTTTTATAGATGTTTGAATCAAGTAAAAGAATTATTGCTCTGGGTGATCTGAAGGTTCAAGTAGGAGTGATTACTATAAAGGGCACAGGAAGTAAGTTAGGAGGACCAACAATATGATCTCTAATTGAATTAAAAATAGAAAGACGTATGATAATAGCTAATGCTTATTTTAAGAGAAAAGAAAAAGTTTTTGAGATATGTAGTTTGGAATAACAGCGATTTTCTTGACTGTGTGTGAGTAAACAATATAAATTTCTGGATGTTTTTGGAGCGACTGCTATATCAGATTATTATTTAGACGTAAAGTGAGAACAATAAGGTTGAAAGAGCACAAGAATGGTGTCGTTGGGAAAGAGAGAAATGAAATATAAAATAACTAACAAGGAGACAGTTACTGAGATTTATAAATAAGGATTGTAGAAAGGTAGTGTACAGTACAGGAAATAATGGAGTGTGTAGCGAAAGTTGTTGGTTATATGAGGGCGGGTGAAGTTAGAAAGACCAGTGATTTGGGGAATGAGGTAATTAGGGTGGGTAAAGGAGAAAAAATTATAATTTCAACACAAATGAAACACACACACACACACACACACACACACACACACACACACACACACACACACACACACACACACACACACACACACACACACACACACACTCACACACAGCCATTCTTTGACTAAGTCTTTAACTGCTTTAAATATATTTTTTCTTAATTACAAGTTTATTACTGTAACTTCAATTTTCAGTAACATGATTCTCATTTTTACTTCCTTTACTTTAATCTTCAATTCCAGTCTTCGCCAACTTCTTTTTATGAACCTTATTAGTTGACACTTTACATTCTTGTTGCTCATTGATTTTTTATCATAATATCTGTCATTCTAGCTAATATTTGATCGCTTATCTTTAATCTCATATAAATCAATTATATAATATATACTTTAAAAGCAGGAAGGATAATTTTTTATCATGCCAGTTCTGTTATCAGTTATTGGCTCTTTCAATCGTAAACTTTCTAAACTTCCTATTCCTCTTTTTAGTATATGTAAGTACGAATGAACGTAGAGTTAAGGACTCGTTTATTTTTAAAGAAATTTTGCGGAAGGAAATTGTAAACGTGACATGTTCAACATTTGTACTCAAAACACACATAGCTTAATTAAGCATCATTAGTTTTGACACCTTTCACAACAACACGTCCGTAATCCTTCACTGAGATCTTATTAAAGCACTCTGAACACCCAAGAAGTCCTGCTTCCTTTCAAAGATGTGGAACACACACTAATTGATACACTAACCAAAGATCTTGAAGGAAATGCTCACTCCTATCTTAATTCGTGCTTATTTTTCGCATGTTAATTTGAATATGCTGAAGCTGATCGACATAGATAAAACTATAGACAGTGTTATTTTCATTCATTTTTGCTCACGATCGCAGGTCGACCGTAGGTAGCAGATTCGAAGATGGTTCAATGATATCTGGTGATTCATCAGTATATGTACAACTCCCTAAAATGCTAGTCATTCCTTTCTAGTATTTCTCAATTATATATTTGTCGACTGCAGTCAGTTGACAATGATCCAGTTGAATAATACTATTTTCACAACTTTAAATATAAAATAAGCAAAAAGTAAAATTGTGAATTTATTTTCAAATACATTTTTATTAAATCTTCATAGCACAAACAAGTGTAAGTTCATATGCTGGTGTTGGTGAGGACTAGAGTGTTATGTGACAGCCGTACGTTCCTTGAGATCACTGTTCAATTAGCCATAGGCAGGAGTTGGAGAAAAGTAGTTTTGGGGTGTGGTGTGACCTTCGTAGCCAGGAGTTGGTGTATAGAAGGACTGGGATGTGGTGTGACCTTCATAAGTCACCTGCGCGACGTATCCAGAGTCACCGTTGACAGTGTACGTCACCCTCTCCAGACGACCGTCAGGAAGCAGCACATAGTAGGAGCCCTGGGTGTCGGCACCATCACGGGTCTCCTGGTGACCGTAGTCGTTGCCGGAGGCGTCGTCTTTGACTTGCCAGGTGAAGTTGTAATGAGCAGGAACCTGTCGTCATAATAATAATAGTAATAATAATTAAAACATACGCTGAGTATCTTACTAGAGAGGCCACATATCAGCTCATGTGTAACATGAAGTGTTACATTGGTAATTGTCATTTGATTGCTTTGAAAGTAGTTGCAGAGACATGTGGGTTATACTCACCTCAGAAGTAGGAACGCCGTATACGGGAGCGGGTGTTGGTGGTCCGTATGCTGGTCTTGGTGATGGGGGACCGTATGCTGGTCATGGTGTTGGAGGACCGTATGCTGGTCTTAGTGATGGGGGACCATATGCTGGTCTTGGTGATGGGGGACCGTATGCTGGCCCTGGTGTTGGAGCTCCATGGGAAGGGCCATTAAATGTCGGTTGGTAATTCAGAGGAGCATCGGGGCTAGCGAAGGCTCCCACCACAAGAATAGTGAACCACACAACCTGTTAATTTATGTTACTGTAAGACATTTATGAATCCATATATATATATATATATATATATATATATATATATATATATATATATATATATATATATATACATAAGTGCAACAAGACGGTAGAAAACTGTCAGTATTGTTTAAACTGATAATACATTTTTGGGGAGGTCAAAATCTGAAAGGTAACTACAATCACTGAAAGCTCTATAGGAAGTAATCACGAAAATGGATTAAAAAATATTCTCCACTGATTAAACTGGTTGTGACTACTGGTTAAGCTGATGTATTTAGCTCAAGAAACTTCTATGGAAGGATAACGTACACTGAGAGACATTTTTGAGGAGGAAAATGAGTTGGACTGATGATCTGTGGATGAAGTCATCTGTTTATATACTGGAGGATACACCCCCTCCCCACCCCACAAACGTGATGACGTCACGGCCTCCCTCGTGAAGAAGACCTGGCCAAGGTTGACTCTTGTTTGTCTTACGTTAAATTGCCTTAAGAAATAACAATTGTTGCATTATGTTCAAGTTTGTTGGTTGGCTAATTAGCATATCAGGCTTATCAACTGTCGACTACATGAGGATCATAAAGCTGTATATATATATATATATATATATATATATATATATATATATATATATATATATATATATATATATATATATAATATATATAAATAGGAGTCAGGAATCGGGGGAAGAACTAAAAGCCATAAATTAAATCGAAAGAAACCCAAAGTATTTCTTCTCCTATGCCAAATCAAAGTCGAGAACAACGTCCAGTATTGGGCCCCTACTTAAACAAGATGGGTCCTACACAGATGACAGCAAGGAAATGAGTGAGCTACTAAAGTCCCAATATGACTCAGTTTTTAGCAAGCCGCTAACCAGACTGAGAGTCGAAGATCAAAATGATTTTTTATGAGAGAGCCACACAATTTGGTTAACACAAGCCTATCCGATGTTATCCTGACGCGAAATGACTTCGAACAGGCGATAAATGACATGCCCATGCACTCTGCCCCAGGGCCAGACTCATGGAACTCCGTGTTCATCAAGAACTGCAAGAAGCCCCTATCACGAGCCTTTTCCATCCTATGGAGAGGGAGCATGGACACGGGGGTCGTCCCACAATTACTAAAAGCAACAGACATAGCCCCACTCCACAAAGGGGGCAGTAAAGCAACAGCAAAGAACTACAGACCGATAGCACTAACATCCCATAATATAAAAATCTTTGAAAGGGTCCTAAGAAGCAAGATCACCACCCATCTAGAAACCCATCAGTTACACAACCCAGGGCAACATGGGTTTAGAACAGGTCGCTCCTGTCTGTCTCAACTATTGGATCACTACGACAAGGTCCTAGATGCACTAGAAGACAAAAAGAATGCAGATGTAATATATACAGACTTTGCAAAAGCCTTCGACAAGTGTGACCATGGCGTAATAGCGCACAAAATGCGTGCTGAAGGAATAACAGGAAAAGTCGGTCGATGGATCTATAATTTCCTCACTAACAGAACACAGAGAGTAGTCGTCAACAGAGTAAAGTCCGAGGCAGCTACGGTAAAAAGCTCTGTTCCACAAGGCACAGTACTCGCTCCCATCTTGTTCCTCATCCTCATATCCGACATAGACAAAGATGTCAGCCACAGCACCGTGTCTTCCTTTGCAGATGACACCCGAATCTGCATGACAGTGTCTTCCATTGCAGACACTGCAAGGCTCCAGGCGGACATCAACCAAATCTTTCAGTGGGCTGCAGAAAACAATATGAAGTTCAACGATGAGAAATTTCAATTACTCAGATATGGTAAACACGAGGAAATTAAATCTTCATCAGAGTACAAAACAAATTCTGGCCACAAAATAGAGCGAAACACCAACGTCAAAGACCTGGGAGTGATCATGTCGGAGGATCTCACCTTCAAGGACCATAACATTGTATCAATCGCATCTGCTAGAAAAATGACAGGATGGATAATGAGAACCTTCAAAACTAGGGAGGCCAAGCCCATGATGACGCTCTTCAGGTCACTTGTTCTATCTAGGCTGGAATATTGCTGCACACTAACAGCACCTTTCAAGGCAGGTGAAATTGCTGACCTAGAAAATGTACAGAGAACCTTCCCGGTGCGCATAACGGAGATAAAACACCTCAATTACTGGGAGCGCTTGAGGTTCCTAAACCTGTATTCCCTGGAACGCAGGCGGGAGAGATACATGATTATATACACCTGGAAAATCCTAGAGGGACTAGTACCGAACTTGCACACGAAAATCACTCACTACGAAAGCAAAAGACTTGGCAGACGATGCAACATCCCCCCAATGAAAAGCAGGGGTGTCACTAGCACGTTAACAGACCATACAATAAGTGTCAGGGGCCCGAGACTGTTCAACTGCCTCCCAGCATACATAAGGGGGATTACCAACAGACCCCTGGCAGTCTTCAAGCTGGCACTGGACAAGCACCTAACGTCGGTTCCTGACCAGCCGGGCTGTGGCTCGTACGTTGGTTTGCGTGCAACCAGCAGTAACAGCCTGGTTGATCAGGCTCTGATCCACCAGGAGGCCTGGTCACAGACCGGGCCGCGGGGGCGTTGACCCCCGGAACTCTCTCCAGGTAAACTCCAGGTATATATATATATTTTTTTTTATTATTATTATCACACTGGCCGATTCCCACCAAGTCAGGGTTTCCCGAAAAACAAAAACTTTCACCATCATTCACTCCATCACTGTCTTGCCAGAAGGGTGCTTTACACTACAGTTTTTAAACTGCAACATTAACACCCCTCCTTCAGAGTGCAGGCACTGTACTTCCCATCTCCAGGACTCAAGTCCGGCCTGCCGGTTTCCCTGAATCCCTTCATAAATGTTACTTTGCTCACACTCCAACAGCACGTCAAGTATTTAAAACCATTTGTCTCCATTCACTCCTATCAAACACGCTCACGCATGCCTGCTGGAAGTCCAAGCCCCTCTCGCACAAAACCTCCTTTACCCCCTCCCTCCACCCTTTCCTAGGCCGGCCCCTACCCCGCCTTCAGTATATATATATATTTATAAAAAGAACTTAATTTTAAATGAGCTCTGAAAAAATAACCAATTTCGTGACTACTATTCGGCACGACATTGGAATATATATATATATATATATATATATATATATATATATATATATATATATATATATATATATATATATATATATATATGTGTATATGTGTGTATGTGTGTGTGTATATGAGAGAGAGTGATCAGAGTCAACAGGATTCGATCCCACGTGCGGGGAAGGGGCATAGCTCCCCATTGTGGCGCTTTAGACCACTCGAACGGACATTAGATTATTCAGATGTGGAAAAATTCATAGTTTCTGTGTTTTCCCACAGACGATGGGAGTGCATTTTGTTCCTGAACAAGAAACTTAGATTCCACATATTTTTATAAGTAATACTCGAAGAAACTTGAACTTATGCAATATTTGGTAACTGGAAATATTTAAATTATGTATAATTAGAGCAAAGGGCAAATATATTTTTCAGCTCTTAATTATGTCCGGCTTTCATTTTTATTAGAATGGGGGGAAGGAGACCTTTCCACATTTGATATGGAGTGACTTTTCTCCCAACTAATATCATTACATGATAGAAAATATTTGTTTTCCTGTTAAAAAATCTCATTCAGTTATGGAATAGGAGTAGTAGTTATAAGAATTTAAAGTCAAGAAGATTAGCGTAAAAGTGGGATGTGAGAAATGGGTTATAGCGAGTGTTGATGCAACTGGGGCTAAGAGTAGTGCAAAGGAAAAAGGAGAAAGATTTTGAAAGACATTAATTGAATTTTTAAAGATTCTTGAATCAAGTAAAAGAATTATTGCTGTGGGTGATCTGAAGGTTCAAGTAGGAGTGATTACTGTAAAGGGCACAGGAAGTAAGTTAGGAGGACCAACAATATGATCTCTAATTGAATTAAGAATAGAAAGACGAATGGTAATAGCTAATGCTTATTTTAAAAGAAAAGAATAAGTTTTTGAGACATGTAGTTTGGAATAATAGCGATTTTCTTGACTGTGTGTGAGTAAACAATATAAATTTCTGGATATTTTTGGAGCGACTGCTATATCAGATTATTATTTAGACGTAAAGTGAGAACAATAAGGTTGAAAGAGCACAAGAATGGTGTCGTTGGGAAAGAGAGAAATGAAATATAAAATAACTAACAAGGAGACAGTTACTGAGATTTATAAATAAAGATTGTAGAAAGGTAGTGTACAGTACAGGAAATAATGGTGTGTGTAGCGAAAGTTGTTGGTTATATGAGGGCGGGTGAAGTTAGAAAGACTAGTGATTTGGGGAATGACGTAATTAGGGTGGGTAAAGGAGAAAAAATTATCATTTCAACACAAATGAAACACACATACTCACACACACACACACACACATACACACACACACACACACACACACACACACACACACACACATACACACACACACACACACACACACAGCCATTCTTTTACTAAGTCTTTGACTGCTTTAAATATATTTTTTCTTAATACAAGTTAATTACTGTAACTTCAATTTTCAGTAACATGATTCTCATTTTTACTTTCTTTACTTTAATCCTCAATTCCAGTCTTCGCCAACTTCTTTTTATGAACCTTATTAGTTGACACTTTACATTCTTGTTGCTCATTGATTTTTTATCATAATATCTGTCATTCTAGCTAATATTTGATCGCTTATCTTTAATCTCATATAAATCAATTACATAATATATACTTTAAAAGCAGGAAGGATAATTTTTTATCATGCCAGTTCTGTTATCAGTTATTGGCTCTTTCAATCGTTAACTTTCTAAACTTCGTATACCTCTTTTTAGTATATGTAAGTATGAATGAATGTAGAGTTAAGGACTCGTTTACTTTTAAAGAAATTTTGCGGAAGGAAATTGTAAACGTGACATGTTCAACATTTGTACTTAAAACACACATAACTTAATTAAGCATCATTAGTTTTGACACCCTTCACAACAACACGTCCGTAATCCTTCTCTGAGATCTTATTAAAGCACTCTGAGCACCCAAGAAGTCTTGCTTCCTTTCAAAGATGTGGAACACACACTAATTGATACACTAACCAAAAATCTTGAAGGAAATGCTCACTCCTATCTTAATGCTTGCTTATTTTTCGCATGTTAATTTTAATATGCTGAAGCTGATCGACATAGATGAAACTATAGACAGTGTTATTTTCATTCATTTTTGCTCACGATCGCAGGTCGACCGTAGGTAGCAGATTCGAAGATGGTTCAATGATATTTGGTGATTCATCAGTATATGTACTCCTCCTTTAAATGTCAATCATTTCTTTCTAGTATTTCTCAATTATATATTTGTCGACTGCAGTCAGTTGACAATGATCCAGTTAAATAATGATATTTTCACAACTGTAAATATCAAATAAGCAAAAAGTAAAATTTTGAATTTATTTTCAAATACATTTTTATTAAATCTTCATAGTACAAACAAATATAAGTTCGTATGCTGGTGTTGGTGAGGACTAGAGTGTTATGTGACAGCCGTACGTTCCTTGAGATCACTGTTCAATTAGCCATAGGCAGGAGTTGGAGAATAGTAGTTTTGGGGTGTGGTGTGACCTTCGTAGCCAGGAGTTGGTGTATAGTAGGACTGGGATGTGGTGTGACCTTCATAAGTCACCTGCGCGACGTATCCAGAGTCACCGTTGACAGTGTACGTCACCCTCTCCAGACGACCGTCAGGAAGCAGCACATAGTAGGAGCCCTGGGTGTCGGCACCATCACGGGTCTCCTGGTGACCGTAGTCGTTGCCGGAGGCGTCGTCTTTCACTTGCCAGGTGAAGTTGTAATGAGCAGGAACCTGTCGTCATAATAATAATAGTAATAATTAAAACATACACCGAGTATCTCACTAGAGAGGCCACATATCAGCTCATGTGTAACATGAAGTGTTATATTGGTAATTGTCATTTGATTGCTTTGAAAGTAGTTGCAGAGACATGTGGGTTATACTCACCTCAGAAGTAGGAACGCCGTATACGGGAGCGGGTGTTGGTGGTCCGTATGCTGGTCTTGGTGATGGGGGACCGTATGCTGGTCCTGGTGTTGGGGGACCGTATGCTGGTCCTGGTGTTGGGGGACCGTATGCTGGTCCTGGTGTTGGGGGACCGTATGCTGGTCTTAGTGATGGGGGACCGTATGCTGGTCTTGGTGATGGGGGACCGTATGCTGGTCCTGGCGTTGGAGCTCCATGGGAAGGGCCATTAAATGTCGGTTGGTAATTCAGAGGAGCATCGGGGCTAGCGAAGGCTCCCACCACAAGAATAGTGAACCACACAACCTGTTAATTTATGTTACTGTAAGACATTTATGAATCCATATATATATATATATATATATATATATATATATATATATATATATATATATATATATATATATATATATATATATATATATATATATAAAGTGCTACAAGACGGTAGAAAACTGTCAATATTGTTTAAACTGATAATACAGTTTTTGGGGGTCAAAATCTGAAAGGTAACTACATTCCTGAAAGCTCTATAGGAAGTAATCACGAAAATGGATTAAAAAATATTCTCCACTGATTAAACTGGTTGTGACTACTGGGTAAGCTGATGTATTTAGCTTAAGAAACTTCTATGGAAGGATAACGTACACTGAGAGACATTTTTGAGGAGGAAAATGAGTTGGACTGATGATCTGTGGATGAAGTCATCTGTTTATATACTGGAGGATACACCCCCCTCCCCACCCCACAAACGTGATGACGTCACGGCCTCCCTCGTGAAGAAGACCTGGCAAAGGTTGACTCTTGTTTGTCTTACGTTAAATTGCCTTAAGAAATAACAATTGTTGCATTATGTTCAAGTTTGTTGGTTGGGTAATTAGCATATCAGGCTTATCAACTGTCGACTACATAAGGATCATAAGGCTGTATATATATATATATATATATATATATATATATATATATATATATATATATATATATATATATATATATATATATATATATATATATAAGAGTCAGGAATCGGGGGAAGAACTAAAAGCCATAAATGAAATCGAAAGAAACCCAAAGTATTTCTTCTCCTATGCCAAATCAAAGTCGAGAACAACGTCCAGTATTGGGCCCCTACTTAAACAAGATGGGTCCTACACAGATGACAGCAAGGAAATGAGTGAGCTACTCAAGTCCCAATATGACTCAGTTTTTAGCAAGCCGCTAACCAGACTGAGAGTCGAAGATCAAAATGAATTTTTTATGAGAGAGCCACAGAATTTGGTTAACACAAGCCTATCCGATGTTATCCTGACGCCAAATGACTTCGAACAGGCGATAAATGCCATGCCCATGCACTCTGCCCCAGGGCTAGACTCATGGAACTCCGTGTTCATCAAGAACTGCAAGAAGCCCCTATCACGAGCCTTTTCCATCCTATGGAGAGGGAGCATGGACAAGGGGGTCGTCCCACAGTTACTAAAAGCAACAGACATAGCCCCACTCCACAAAGGGGGCAGTAAAGCAACAGCAAAGAACTACAGATCGATTGCACTAACATCCCATATCATAAAAATCTTTGAAAGGGTTCTAAGAAGCAAGAACACCACCCATCTAGAAACCCATCAGTTACACAACCCAGGGCAACATGGGTTTAGAACAGGTCGCTCCTGTCTGTCTCAACTATTAGATCACTACGACAAGGTCCTAGATGCACTAGAAGACAAAAAGAATGCAGATGTAATATATACAGACTTTGCAAAAGCCTTCGACGAGTGTGACCATGGCGTAATAGCGCACAAAATGCGTGCTGAAGGAATAACAGGAAAAGTCGGTCGATGGATCTATAATTTCCTCACTAACACAACACAGAGAGTAGTCGTCAACAGAGTAAAGTCCGAGGCAGCTACGGTGAAAAGCTCTGTTCCACAAGGCACAGTACTCGCTCCCATCTTGTTCCTCATCCTCATATCCGACATAGACAAAGATGTCAGCCACAGCACCGTGTCTTCCTTTGCAGATGACACCCGAATCTGCATGATAGTGTCTTCCATTGCAGACACTGCAAGGCTCCAGGCGGACATCAACCAAATCTTTAAGTGGGCTGCAGAAAACAATATGAAGTTCAACGATGAGAAATTTCAATTACTCAGATATGGTAAACACGAGGAAATTAAATCTTCATCAGAGTACAAAACAAATTCTGGCCACAAAATAGAGCGAAACACCAACGTCAAAGACCTGGGAGTGATCATGTCGGAGGATCTCACCTTCAAGGACCATAACATTGTATCAATCGTTTCTGCTAGAAAAATGACAGGATGGATAATGAGAACCTTCAAAACTAGGGAGGCCAAGCCCATGATGACACTCTTCAGGTCACTTGTTCTATCTAGGCTGGAATATTGCTGCACACTAACAGCACCTTTCAAGGCAGGTGAAATTGCTGACCTAGAAAATGTACAGAGAACCTTCACGGTGCGCATAACGGAGATAAAACACCTCAATTACTGGGAGCGCTTGAGGTTCCTAAACCTGTATTCCCTGGAACGCAGGCGGGAGAGATACATGATTATATACACCTGGAAAATCCTAGAGGGACTAGTACCGAACTTGCAAACGAAAATCACTCACTACGAAAGCAAAAGACTTGGCAGACGATGCAACATCCCCCCAATGAAAAGCAGGGGTGTCACTAGCACGTTAAGAGGCCATACAATAAGTGTCAGGGGCCCGAGACTGTTCAACTGCCTCCCAACATACATAAGGGGGCATTACCAACAGACCCCTGGCAGTCTTCAAGCTGGCACTGGACAAGCACCTAAAGTCGGTTCCTGACCAGCCGGGCTGTGGCTCGTACGTTGGTTTGCGTGCAGCCAGCAGTAACAGCCTGGTTGATCAGGCTCTGATCCACCAGGAGGCCTGGTCACAAACCGGGTCGCGGGGGTGTTGACCCCCGGAACTCTCTCCAGGTAAACTCCTGGTATATATATATATATATATATATATATATATATATATATATATCACACTGGCCGATTCCCACCAAGGCAGGGTTTCCCGAAAAAGAAAAACTTTCACCATCATTCACTCCATCACTGTCTTGCCAGAAGGGTGCTTTACACTACAGTTTTTAAACTGCAACATTAACACCCCTCCTTCAGAGTGCAGGCACTGTACTTCCCATCTCCAGGACTCAAGTCCGGCCTGCCGGTTTCCCTGAACCCCTTCATAAATGTTACTTTGTTCACACTCCAACAGCACGTCAAGTATTAAAAACCATTTGTCTCCATTCACTCCTATCAAACACGCTCACGCATGCCTGCTGGAAGTCCAAGCCCCTCGCGCACAAAACCTTCTTTACCCCCTCCCTCCACCCTTTCCTAGGCCGACCCCTACCCCGCCTTCAGTATTTATAAATTTTAAAAAGAACTTAATTTTAAATGAGCTCTTAACCAATTTTATCTATTCGGCACGACATTATATATATATATATATATATATATATATATATATATATATATATATATATATATATATATATATATATATATATATGTGTGTGTGTGTGTGTGTGTGTGTGTATATATATATATATATATATATATATATATATATATAAATATATATATATATATATATATATATATATATATATATATATATAGAGTGAGAGAGATCAGAGTCAACAGGATTCGATCCCACGTGTGGGGAAGAGGCATAGCACCCCATTGTGGCGCTTTAGACCACTTGAACGGACATGAGATTATTCAGATGTGGAAAAATTCATAGTTTCTGTGTTTTCCCACAGACGATGGGAGTGCATTTTGTTCCTGAACAAGACACTTAGATTCCACATAATTTTATAAGTAATACTCGAAGAAACTTGAACTTATGCAATATTTGGTAACTGGAAATATTTAAATTATATATAATTAGAGCAAAGGGCAAATATATTTTTCAGCTCTTAATTATGTCCGGCTTTCATTTTTATTAGAATAGGGGGGGAGGAGACCTTTCCACATTACATGTGGAGTGACTTTTCTCCCAACTAATATCATTACATGATAGAAAATATTTGTTTTCCTGTTAAAAAATATCTCATTCAGTTATGGAATAGGAGTAGTAGTTATAAGAATTTAAAGTCAAGAAGATTAGCGTAAAAGTGGGATGTGAGAAATGGGTTACAGCGAGTGTTGATGCAACTGGGGCTAAGAGTAGTGCAAAGGCAAAAGGAGAAAGATTTTGAAAGGCATTAATTGAATTTTTATAGATGTTTGAATCAAGTAAAAGAATTAATGCTGTGGGTGATCTGAAGGTTCAAGTAGGAGTGATTACTGTAAAGGGCACAGGAAGTAAGTTAGGAGGACCAACAATATGATCTCTAATTGAATTAAAAATAGAAAGACGTATGATAATAGCTAATGCTTATTTTAAGAGAAAAGAATAAGTTTTTGAGACATGTAGTTTGGAATAACAGCGATTTTCTTGACTGTGTGTGAGTAAATAAAATAAATTTCTGAATGTTTTTGTAGCGAATGCTATATCAGATTATTATTTAGACGTAAAGTGAGAACAATAAGGTTGAAAGAGCACAAGAATGGTGTCGTTGGGAAAGAGAGAAATGAAATATAAAATAACTAACAAGGAGACAGTTACTGAAATTTATAAATAAGGATTGTAGAAAGTTAGTGTACAGTACAGGAAATAATGGAGTGTGTAGCGAAAGTTGTTGGTTATATGAGGGCGGGTGAAGTTAGAAAGACCAGTGATTTGGGGAATGAGGTAATTAGGGTGGGTAAAGGAGAAAAAATTATCATTTCAACACACACACACACACACACACACACACACAGCCATTCTTTGACTAAGTCTTTAACTGCTTTAAATATATTTTTTCTTAATTACAAGTTTATTACTGTAACTTCAATTTTCAGTAACATGATTCTCATTTTTACTTCCTTTACTTTAATCTTCAATTCCAGTCTTCGCCAACTTCTTTTTATGAACCTTATTAGTTGACACTTTACATTCTTGTTGCTCATTGATTTTTTATCATAATATCTGTCATTCTAGCTAATATTTGATCGCTTATCTTTAATATCATATAAATCAATTATATAATATATACTTTAAGAGCGGGAAGGACAATTTTTTATCATGGCAGTTCTGTTATCAGTTATTGGCTCTTTCAATCGTTAACTTTCTAAACTTCCTATTCCTCTTTTTAGTATATGTAAGTATGAATGAATGTAGAGTTAAGGACTCGTTTACTTTTAAAGAAATTTTGCGGAAGGAAATTGTAAACGTGACATGTTCAACATTTGTACTTAAAACACACATAACTTAATTAAGCATCATTAGTTTTGACACCCTTCACAACAACACGTCCGTAATCCTTCTCTGAGATCTTATTAAAGCACTCTGAGCACCCAAGAAGTCTTGCTTCCTTTCAAAGATGTGGAACACACACTAATTGATACACTAACCAAAAATCTTGAAGGAAATGCTCACTCCTACCCTAATGCGTTCTTATTTTTCGCATGTTAATTTTAATATGCTGAAGCTGATCGACATAGATGAAACTATAGACAGTGTTATTTTCATTCATTTTTGCTCACGATCGCAGGTCGACCGTAGGTAGCAGATTCGAAGATGGTTCAATGATATTTGGTGATTCATCAGTATATGTACAACTCCCTAAAATGCTAGTCATTCCTTTCTAGTATTTCTCAATTATATATTTGTCGACTGCAGTCAGTTGACAATGATCAAGTTGAATAATACTATTTTCACAACTGTAAATATCAAATAAACAAAAAGTAAAATTGTGAAATAATTTATTTTCAAATACATTTTTATTAAATCTTCATAGCACAAACAAGTATAAGTTCACATGCAGGCGTTGATGAGGACTAGAGTGTTATGTGACAGCCGTACGTTCCTTGAGATCACTGTTCAATTAGCCATAGGCAGGAGTTGGAGAATAGTAGTTTTGGGGTGTAGTGTGACCTTCGTAGCCAGGAGTTGGTGTATAGTAGGACTGGGATGTGGTGTGACCTTCATAAGTCACATGCGCGACGTAGCCAGAGTCACCGTTGACAGTGTACGTCACCCTCTCCAGACGACCGTCAGGAAGCAGCACATAGTAGGAGCCCTGGGTGTCGGCACCATCACGGGTCTCCTGGTGACCGTAGTCGTTGCCGGAGGCGTCGTCTTTCACTTGCCAGGTGAAGTTGTAATGAGCAGGAGCCTGCCGTCATAATAATAACAGTAATAATGATAATTAAAACATACATTGAGTATCTCACTAGAGAGGCCACAGCTTAGCTCATGTGTAACATGAAGTGTTATATTGGTAATTGTCATTTGATTGCTTTGAAAGTAGTTGCACAGACATGTGGTTTATACTCACCTCAGAAGTAGGAACGCCGTATACGGGAACGGGTGTTGGTGGTCCGTATGCTGGTCTTGGTGATGGGGGACCATGTGCTTGTCCTGGTGTTGGGGGACCGTATGCTGGTCTTGGTGATGGGGGACCGTATGCTGGTCTTGGTGATGGGGGACCGTATGCTGGTCCTGGTGTTGGAGCTCCATGGGAAGGACCATTAAATGTCGATTGGTAATTCAGAGGAGCATCGGGGCGAGCGAAGGCGCCCACCACAAGTATAGTGAACCACACAACCTGTTAATTTATGTTACTGTAAGACATTTATGAATCCTTATATATATATATATATATATATATATATATATATATATATATATATATATATATATATATATATATATATATGTCGTGCCGAATACGCAGAACTTGCGATCTTGGCTTAAATAGCAACGCTCATCATGCCATATAGGATAAGTGTAAATTTGTGTATGCAATAATTTCGCCAAAATCATTCCGAACCTAACGAAAAAAATGTATTTGATTGTGTTTGTTTAGTACTAAATTATTGTAAAAGTATTTAAAATATATTTAGTTTGGTTAGGCTAAAATAAATTGCTCTTGTTATAATAAGGTTAGGTAAGTTTTCTAAAATTCTTTTGGTGCAAAATTAAAAATTTTTACATTAACATTAATGAAAAAAATATATCTTTAAAAGTATAAGAGAAAATTTCAGAAAGAA
This sequence comes from Cherax quadricarinatus, assembly GCF_038502225.1. NCBI lineage: Eukaryota > Metazoa > Arthropoda > Malacostraca > Decapoda > Parastacidae > Cherax > Cherax quadricarinatus. The sequence continues at coordinate 50,271 of NW_027197065.1, read as the reverse complement.
CTTAATTTTAAATGAGTTATTGCTAATTGACCAGTTTTACATATTCGGCACGACATATTCATATATATATATATATATATATATATATATATATATATATATATATATATATATATATATATATATATATATATATATATATATAATATATATATATATATGTATATATATATATATATATATATATATATATATATATATATATATATATATATATATATATATATATATATATATATATATATATATATATATATATATATACATTATATACATATATATATATATATATATATACATATATATATATATATATATATATATATATATATATGTTGTGCCGAATAGATAAAATTGGTCAAGAGCTCATTTAAAATTAAGTTATTTTTAAAATTTTCTCTTGTACCAAAAGCACCTCAGAAAACTTACCTAACTTTATTGTAATAAACGCAACTTAATTTAGCCCAATCCAGCTAAATAGATTTTAGATAAGTTTACAATAATTTAATAATAAACAAACACAATGAAATATAATTTTTACCAGCTGCTTTCAAGAAGGCGCTGGACAGGCACCTAAAGTCATTACCTGACCAGCCGGGCTGTGATTCGTGCATCGGGTTGCTTGCGGCAACAGTAGCAATGTGGTTGATCAGGCCCTGATCCACCATGAGGCCTGGTCACAGACCGAGCCGCGGGGGCGTTGACCCCCGAAGCCCTCTCCAGGTATACTCCAGATTTGGGCACACGCTCTCACAAGGTGTGGGTCGTCAGCAAGTGTATCAGTACCTCCGTCGTGAACACAGGAACAATCAATAGTGGCTGATTTTTTCTGGAGCAAAATCTAGATTAAGAGAAGCTTCGTCTGACCTGTTGCCATTACCTGCAGCAGACTGTCATGGGGGAGATGACCCCTCGTCCAAATATGTTTTTTCGCGGCTGCCGCTTTAAAAAAGCCAGCTTTGGTGAAATTTGCCTGCCTGAATTAGGGTAATTGTACGACCAGCGTTAAAGAAACAAAAGCACTGTCTCTAATTATTTTTATTATTCAGATATCATCAGGTCGACCCTCGATCGGAGAATGTGTCGTATCCCCCAGTTCTGTATATCCATATAGTATTTAGTGTTATTTAACAATAATTGATCGTGTTTGAGACATGTTTTGTAGGAGTGACGTACTCTTGATTATAACTTAGGTTCACTTTACATAGTAAGCCTGAGAAATTCTACGATAAAATCTAAGGGAAGTTACAACTTCCTACTCATAGGTAATAAATACATAGTTAGATGCTCTACACGTGAGGAGCACAGCCAAGACGTAACTTGTGTGGAGAGGCTAGTATACCTGGAGAGGGTTTCGGAGGTTAGCTATCCTGCGGCCCGGTCTTTGACCAGGCCTCATAGCTGAAACACAAGGAGTCAGTTGAAAGTTGACGACGCAGATGATTCACAACAATGTAAAATATTTCGTCATCTGGAATATAAAATATTACGTCATCGTGATCTGGAAGTAGTGGAGGAAGGATTCAAGCAGCAAGTTAAAGAGGCAGGGTCAGAAGCTGACTCAATTCCTGTAGCATCAAATAGGTGAGTACACACTCAAACACACACATTCTGTCCCTATCCATCCTGTCAGTTCTTCTCAGTATTATATGTTGTTATCATGTCCCCTCCATCCCTCTTGTCCTCCAATGGAGGGCAAGAGGAATAGGAAAAATATGATAACGACATATACAATTCTGAGAGGAACTGACAAGGTGGATAGAGAGAGAATGTTTGAGAGATGGGACACAGCAACAAGGGACCACAATTGAAAGTTGAAAATTTAGATATGTCACAGGGATGTTAGGAAGTACTTCCTTATTCTTAGAATTGTCAGGAAGTGGAACAATCTGGAGAGTGATGTAGTGGAGGCAAGATACATATATAGCTTTAAGAGGAGGTACGATAAAGCTCATGGAGCAGGGAGAGAGTGGGCCTAGAAGCGACCAGCGAAGAGGCGAAGTCAGAAGCTAAGACTCGGCCCCTGCAACCACAAATAAGTAAGTACACAACTAGCTTACCGCAAGAATGCGAATATTCTTATTGTGCAGATGCAGTATTACCAGTGGATGAAGAAGTAACAAGCCTGAGTAATTAGTCATGTCACTTTCAAGACCTTTGTCACAGTTATCGTTGGACCAGTGTTTTTATACGTGACGTTTATCACAGTTATCGTTTGTCCAGTGTTTTTATACGTGACGTTTATCACAGTTATCGTTGGACCAGTGTTTTTATACGTGAGGTTTATCACAGTTATCTTTGGACCAGTGTTTTTATACGTGACGTTCATCACAGTTATCGTTTGTCCAGTGTTTTTATACGTGAGGTTTATCACAGTTATCGTTTGTCCAGTGTTTTTATACGTGACGTTCATCACAGTTATCGTTTGTCCAGTGTTTTTATACGTGACGTTCATCACAGTTATCGTTTGTCCAGTGTTTTTATACGTGACGTTCATCACAGTTATCGTTTGTCCAGTGTTTTTATACGTGACGTTCATCACAGTTATCGTTTGTCCAGTGTTTTTATACGTGACGTTCATCACAGTTATCGTTTGTCCAGTGTTTTTATACGTGACGTTCATCACAGTTATCGTTTGTCCAGTGTTTTTATACGTGACGTTCATCACAGTTATCGTTTGTCCAGTGTTTTTATACGTGACGTTCATCACAGTTATCGTTTGTCCAGTGTTTTTATACGTGACGTTCATCACAGTTATCGTTTGTCCAGTGTTTTTATACGTGACGTTCATCACAGTTATCGTTTGTCCAGTGTTTTTATACGTGACGTTCATCACAGTTATCTTTGGACCAGTGTTTTTATACGTGACGTTTATCACAGTTATCGTTTGTCCAGTGTTTTTATACGTGAGGTTTATCACAGTTATCGTTTGTCCAGTGTTTTTATACGTGACGTTTATCACAGTTATCTTTGGACCAGTGTTTTTATACGTACAAACATTATGTACTTAATTACGTTATGTGTATGTTTTATTTCTAACATTAAGTGTATGTTTTATTCCTAAAATAATAAATCTGTACTCACATTTAATTTCATTACATATATATATATATACATATATATATATATATATATATATATATATATATATATATATATATATATATATATATATATATATATATGCAAAACAACCACTCTGAAGAAATAGAGAAATTCCAAGCGCTTTCGTGACTACTCACATTATCAAGGAACTATAGTTCTTTGATAATGTGAGTAGTCACGAAAGCGCTTGGAATTTCTCTATTTTTTCAGAGTGGTTGTTTTGCATATTCCGAAATCACTTGTTTACTGTGATCTTATCGTATATATATATATATATATATATATATATATATATATATATATATATATATATATATATATATATATATATATATATATATATATATTATCACACTGGCCGATTCCCACCAAGGCAGGGTGGCCCGAAAAAGAAAAACTTTCACCATCATTCACTCCATCACTGTCTTGCCAGAAGGGTGCTTTACACTACAGTTTTTAAACTGCAACATTAACACCCCTCCTTCAGGTAGTAGGTTGGTAGACAGCAACCACCCAGGGAAGTACTACCGTCCTGCCAGATGACTGTGAAACAGAAACCTGTAACTGTTTTGCATGATGGTAGGATTGCTGGTTTCTTTTTCTGTCTCATAAACACGCTAGATAACAGGGATATCTTGCTACTCCTACTTACACTTTGGTCACACTTCACAGACACGCACATGCATATATATATACATACATCTAGGTTTTTCCCCTTTTTCTAAATAGCTCTTGTTCTTCTTTATTTCTTCTATTGTCCATGGGGAAGTGGAAAAGAATCTTTCCTCCGTAAGCCATGCGTGTCGTATGAGGCGACTAAAATGCCGGGAGCAATGGGCTAGTAACCCCTTCAACTGTAGACATTTACTAAAAAAGAGAAGAAGAAATATATATATATATATATATATATATATATATATATATATATATATATATATATATATATATATATATTATATTATATTATATTATGTGTGTGTGTGTGTGTATCCCTCATTTGTATTTCTCTTTGCATTTTTTCCCATGTTTAAAATACACTTCTCTTATCTCTTTCTATTTGCTTTTATTTAAGCCGATGACTGTAAGTCGACTTTATTAGAGATGGTTCCCTGGTGTCTACCTTTGGTTAATTAATTTATTACACCTTAATCAGCCTGTTTCTCCAATGTATTATGTAGGACAAAATTGAAAAATACTTGTGTACAAATAAATTAACATGAAATTCTGAGAAAGTTTATTGCAAAATATCCATTTGGGTTTTTTACAATAATTTCATACAAATGAGAGCTTACATGCTGCTAGCTGACTGAGCTGCAGGCACAAGCATGTGATGTGGCCTTCTGAGGTCACTATCAAATCAGCCGTACACAGGAGCTGGTGAGTAGGAGGACTGAGGAGTGGTTTGGCCGTTGTAGGCAGGAGCTGGTGTGTAGTAGGACTGAGGCTGGGATGTGGCTTGACCTTCATAGGTCACCTGGGCCACGTAGCCGGAGTCACCGTTGACAGTGTAGGTCACCCTCTCCAGACGACCGTCAGGAAGCAGCACATAGTAGGAGCCCTGGGTGTCGGCACCATCACGGGTCTCCTGGTGACCGTAGTCGTTACCGGAGGCGTCATCTTTCACTTGCCAGGTGAAGTTGTACCGAGCAGGAGCCTGCAATAACAATAATAACACTGAGTATCTCACAGAAGAGATACAGCCTGGGTTAAGTGTAATCTTAAGTTGATATTGGTCACTGGCTTTTTTTAGGATAAATAATAAGATATATGGTTACATCACCTCAGAGGTGGGGACACCGTATATTGGTGCCGGCGTTGGTGGACCGTATGTTTGTCCTGGTGTTGGGGGGCCGTATGTTGGTCCAGGTGTTGGGGGGCCGTATGATGGTCCAGGTGTTGGGGGGCCATATTTTGGTCCTGGTGTTGGTGGACGGTATGTTGGTCCTTGTGTTGGGGGGCCGTATTTTGGTCCCGGTGTTGGTGGACCGTATGTTGGTCCTGGTGTTGGGGGGCCGTATGATGGTCTAGGTGTTGGGGGGCCATATTTTGGTCCTGGTGTTGGCGGACGGTAGGTCGGTCCTTGTGTTGGGGGGCCGTATTTTGGTCCCGGTGTTGGTGGACCGTATGTTGGTCCTGGTGTTGGGGGGCCGTATGTTGGTCCTGGTGTTGGGGGACCATATGTAGGTCCTGGTGTTGGGGGGCCGTATGTTGGTCCTGGTGTTGGGGGGCCGTATGTTGGTCCTGGTGTTGGGGGACCGTATGCAGGTCCTGGTGCTGGGGGGCCGTATGTAGAGCCGGAAGACGGGGGTTGGTAATTTAGGGGAGCATCAGGGCGGCCCAATGCTCTCACCACAAGAATGGCGAAGAGCACAACCTGTAAATAGTTAGTTACTGTAAAACAAAATATGAACGCTTACTGTGTTTTATCGTGCTCAGTAATTAATACAAACAGTCGGTAAGGAACGTTCAAGCAAGTGTTTTAGTTGGTTAGATTACTTTTGCTCACTTCTTGAAGCCAAGCAAGTTCTTCACAGATACATAGCAAGTCACTGACTTAAGTGATCGAGTGATATGTGTAGGTTAAATAAATCCCACTAGAGAGGCGCACTGTACCTTGAAAGCCATTCTTAAAATGGAAGACGAGTTGGACTGATGCTCAGTGGATGAAGTGATCTGTTTTTATACTGGAGGATACACTCCGCCACTCACCTGTGCGATGACGTCACGATCTCCCTGAGGAAGAAGTCCCTGGGCCAAGGTTGAGAATGTTGTTCGTATTACGTAAAATTGCCTTAAAATACAGCTATTACGTATTATATAGATGTCATTACGACTTATTCATTCACATGTGCACACACACACACACACACTTTTACAGGTCTATGATAATGTGAGAAATCACGAAAACTCTTGGAACTTCCCTATTTTTTCACAGTGGTTGTTTTTCATATTTTCATATCACCTATTTACTGTGATTTTATTGCTCGTATATATATATATATATATATATATATATATATATATATATATATATATATATATATATATATACACACACACACACACACTTGTAGTTATACTATATGAGGCAATATAATGGATTTTAATTTTACTTCCGTGGATAATTTCTTAAAAAAAAAAAACTACGTGCTGGCGATCGCTCACCATCATCAGGTTCTGTCTAAGTTTACTCTGATTATTATTCTTATTCTTATTACATTCTTTGGGAAGCTCTAAAACCGCTGGGAGTCACTCAGCGTCTGGGGGAATGGGAGGCAATCAGGTTCGATCTAAGGAAGGGGATGTCGGGTCATATTCCTTGAATCAAGAGTCCTTGTCGGAGTTAAGGAACATCCCTTGAGGGGAAACTATAAAATATACACCATATCAATACATGTATAGTTCTTTGGGTTATCTCAGAGAAAAATGTTGCATTGTTTCAGGACTATAACAGTGACTTTAAAGAAATGTTGCTTTGCACCCCTCAAGGCGGTGTCTTAGGTCCATCACTCTATAATATATATTAATCAATGCCCTACTAATATTACTAGAAAAACCAAAGAATATCAAGCATTCTAAATCATTTACAAGAGTCTGTTTTAATTTTGGCCTTATAATTTCTTGATAGAGAAAAACCAAAGTGTTCGTCAGACACATTGCTAACTATAATTGGACTAACAAAATCAATGGTCAGTGGCAGGACTATAGAGTAAATGTCATTATGTAAATATCTAGGAATCAGGTATGCTAGTATCTGTACATAAAATAAATCAACAATATTAGGAAAGATTCAAAGCTTACTCAGAACTTTTGTAGGGTACAATCCCATATATGGTTCACCTTACACACTGAAATACAAGCCATCCTTGTAGCCCTCAAGCTTATAGAAACTACCTGGCTCTAAATTACCTGGCTTTTGTACAAGCAACATGATTGTATATAAACCAGGCACGGATTATTAAAAGGGGATTATTGTTGAGTTTTTATGGATTCCCTCTCACATGGCCTCTGGGAGGATGATGAAGTCGATGACTTAGCTAAACTGGTATCAAAGAGAATGTCGAGTATTATTTGGGTTTCTTAAATTGAAGTTCATAAAACATTGTTAGAGAAAACTAGGAAACGAGTTTGAAGAATGCACAACCAGCAGATCAGTTGCAGATCAGTTGCCCATTATAATGAAATGTCATGTGAAGCATGTGTATATGGAAATTTACAGTCATTAAATTGTTACTTCTGGCAGTTCATTTTTTACAGAAATGTCGATGAACCAAATTTAAAGTGTGGACAGAAACAGGGCCATGCACAATATCTTAGAATGCTCAAACATCAGCCTTTCAGATATACGTCCAAGCAGACTCTATAAGAAATACAATATACGCGGTAATATATCTGATATCTTCAGACGGTATCTACTTTCTTGCACCGCTAGGTTAATGAACTGATGTGTGAAGAGGTTATAATCCACTTACGATTTTTTTAAGTGGGAATAAGGTACTAAAAGTTTTTTGAGATAGTATTCCCGTGTTGTATTTTGTAGGTTAGATATGTAAAGTAATTGTAATACGTAAAATAACTAAAATTTGCCAAGATGTAATTATGTCCTCTGGTGTCTGAAAAGGACCCTTCGTGTCACATGTTTATTATGCTCCACAGCTCATTACAGGATGACCAGTGGGCGGCACAGCTATCACTTATGTTCTGTATTGATAAATATGCTTTTCTCTCTCCTGTGTGCTGGTTATCTGTGTATTGTTCCAGTCATGGTACTGTGCTTCGCCGTTCTCTTTCGATAAAAATAAAGCAGATGTTTGGAGAATGATAGAAACTAAACACAAAACTGCAGTTTATAGTATATTCAGTGGACAGGGATATATAACATTCTGATATCCATATTAAGATATTTATACAGAACAAAAGCAGAATATAATATATATTCCTCAGTACTAATAAAGTACAAAACTGAATGCATACATACGTTAAGGGATATGTTAGGATATCTGAAGGATATCCTAACATATACCCGAAGGGCGACTGTTAAGAGATTCTTTATTCTTCAAACTTTAAGATTTTATTTCAGTCATAACTCGAGAACGCCTCGTCCAATCGGCTTCAAATTTTCCGCACTTATGTACAGTAACAAGGATCAAATTCTCGGAACAATTGGCTTCTTCACGTGTCCTATGACTAAAGTTATTGAACCCATTACCAGCATCCTGGAATGACTCAGATAACATCCAGAAGCCTCAGTGGTGTAGCCTCAGAAGCTCAGAAAAGGCGCAAAAAAAATGCAACGGTGGAGATTAAAATTCATATGTGTGGGAATAGACATGACAATTTTATGTATTAAATAGTGAAAAAATTATTCTCGTTAAACCACATAATTTCCAGTTTAGTTCTTGTGAATAACTTCAGTATTTAATGGCTGATGCATCTTAGGGTCAGGATACTATCAAGTTGAATTTGCATGTAGATAAATTTACTGATATATTATTCTCAAGAAATTTAGTAAGAAAGCTAACACATTGAGAAAAGTTACGATACTTTAACTCCTGTATTAACTGATCTAGATCATTGCTAAACAATCCTTACAATACACTGATGCTGCTTCATAAAAAAAAACTGCCAAGGTGTGAAAGTACTGAAAGGAAACCTTTTACAATAGTTTACAATTATTGTGAGAATTTTGACATTAAAAAAACTTCGTCTTTCATGAGAGTAACATAACAGATAAAGGTTAATACATTTTGTGTTACGCTAACCTGGATTACCCAGTATATAATTTTGTATCATATTGATCACTCTTGCTGTTTCCTCGCCATTCTCAGTTCCTCCCTCGGTATCTATGCTTATCTTTTTTTTCAGTCTCATATGTCTCTTCTCCTATTTTCTCTTTCTTGGTTTTACTGTGGATTCCAGGGGTTCTTCAAGATTTCTTAGCATCATATGTCATTCCTCATTCACTCTGTTCCTCGGTTCAGATATTTGATTTAATTTATCGATCCTCCTCCTCTCCTTTCTTCTTCGCTTTAATTATGATTGCTCTTCTTTTTAATTGCTCCCATTTCATTAACATTTTTAGTGATTTCTGTAGTCCAAAACGGCAAATTTCTATTTTAATTTAGCTTGGTCATTGGTTTTGTGTACAATTCACAATTTAGTGTCCATAACCCATCCATTTTTTTAAAGTTTCATGGCTTCGTTACAAGCACTTTCTACGTCTAAATGATTAACAGGATAATGCAAACCACGTTTTTATTTAGACTTTTTATTTCTTATGATATTTCTATTACTCATGAGATAGCTATTGGCAGGAATTATGTAAGGGTGTGGCCTGTACAGGTGGGACACGTTCCCGAAGACACTGGTCAGGACTGTGGTGTAGTGTGACCTTGTCAGAACACCTAGGGTCACAGTTGAATTAGTTGTAAGCAGAGGATGTAGATGTGTAGTAAGGCTGAGGTGTGGAATTACCCTCGTAGGTCACCTGGGGCACGTAGCCAGAGCCACCGTTGACAGTGTAGGTCACCCTCTCCAGACGACCGTCGGGGAGCTGCACATAGTAGGAGCCCTGGGTGTCGGCACCATCACGAGTCTCCTGTTGACCGTAGTCGTTGCCAGAGGCGTCGTCCTTCACTTGCCAGGTGAAGTTATACCGAGCTGGAGCCTGCAGCAATAATAATATTAACATATATTGTGTGTTTCACCAGAGAAGTTACAGTCAGATTTATGTGTCACTCTAATGTTGTGTTGATATGGGTCACTTGTTTAAGGATAGTTTTCTAACAATGAAGATCGCAGCAAATACTTTGAAATCAGAAAATTGGTATTAAGACTTTAAACTGAAGTCACATATAAATAAGCATCTAAGACTTAGATAAAATGACCTCTAAGCGGCAAATAACAACTCTGATATAATAATGGTGCCAAACACATGAAACTACAAACTAATCAATGTTTAGACCAACTGAGCAGAGCCGTCACCTTGATAAAGCCCAATTTTGAGTGAGACTGTGTTATAAGAGACTTCTCTGCTACCAGTGTCAATTTAAGCCATTATTTACCTCCACGTTAATCAGTAGAGGTGGTCAGTGACCGTCAACCAGCATGACTGGTCATAGACCGGAAGATGATCTCCATAATATACCACCAGCTAATAAAAACTTCATTTACCTCTGATGATGGTGAACCATACACTGGGGTGGTAGTTGGAGGGCGGTATGTAGAGCCTTGGGTGGGCGGACGATACGTAGAGCGTTGAGTGGGCGGGCGGTAGGTAGAGCCTTTCGTGGGCGGGCGATAGGTAGAGCCTGGTGTTGGAGGGCCATATGTTGGACCTGGGGTAGGAGGGCCATATGTTGAGCCTGGGGAAGGAAGGCCATAGGATGGGCCTGGAGTAACTGTGCCATATGTTGGGCCTGGGGTAGGAGGGCCATAGGTAGGGCCTGGTGTTGATGGACTATAGGTAGGGCCTGAGTCGGGACGCCCCAGCGCTCCCACCAAAAGCACTAAGGCAAGTAGAACCTGTTAGAAATTTTAAAAATATTAATATTTTAAGGGTGAATTACGGACATCCATAAAAAAATACAGTCAGGGATTATCCCTTAGACAACAATCCCACACGTAAATTTTTATCCAAGTTTTATTAATCATAGGACGTGTTACGTAGGCAAAGATTTATTTTAAAACAACAAAACTAATTCATTATTAATCCACAATTTCCGGAAGGAACTTAAGATGAAATGTCGTTCTGTACTGGGCTATTATGAAGTCACTACTGACCGAAACTTCGTCTAAGGTTTTCTTTCTGAAACGTGGGTCATTTATGAATTGTGTTAGTTATGGTATTGTGGCTTTATTTGTCAACACAAATGAGGTAATTAGCTCTCCATGGACTGCTTGGGAAAGTGAGGCTGGGCCTGGTAGGCAGTGTTGAGCGGCTTCGACACTGACAAGTGCCGGACACGAGTACTCGTTTGGCCCAGATAGATTGCCATGTCTCCTTACACCTGCTGAACTTGTTCACTTATCTGTAAATAGGTATCTGGGTGTTAGACTCCTTACATTTCCTGCTCTTTTTCATCTACCAGTGAATAGGTACCTGGGTGTTAGTCTTCTTATGCCTGCCACACATGTGTATCAGTCAAATATCTGGATGTTGGTTTCATTATACTTGCTGTACCTTACACATACTGCACCTTACACATGATGTACTGGTAAATAAACACTTTACAAAGGTGTTTATTTATCAGTATATAAACACCTGCATTTTAGAAGGCTCTTCTTAGTCACAGTCTGGGTGAGTCACAGAGATGTAAAGACGTATTTCTTCAACTTCGGGGCGGTCAGAAGGCAGAATGACCCGTACAGTGAAGCAGTGGAGATTAACCACATAGAGAACTTGAAGTAGGTATGCTGGGGCCCATGATGCTGTAACTAGTGAAGTGAAGACACACACACACACACACACACACACACACACACACACACACACACACACACACACACACACACACACACACACACACACACACATAGCTGATTGCAAATAAGTAATTACACGCACAACCTTCCTGGCATTATCTTCTTAATTAGAGCCTTACCATTCACTGAGTGTGGTGGTTCATGCTGCGGTAACCCACATGCTCTCCGTCACCTACTTACTCTGTGACTATGAATGTTAGCGTTTGGAGGCGATGCTCCTGTGTCCAGTGTACGTTTCAATCCCACTGCACCTCGGCTATTACGACGTAAAATTTATCTGTAACTTAATGACGAGAGAATATAACTAAACGGTTATAAATGACTATAATTTTGAAAGGGTGAACCGGTAAGCCAGCGGAAGGCCTCGGTCAGATGACCAAAAGCTTCAACGGCGGGTCATCATCTGACTAAGACCCGCGTCAGGAAGCACTTGTCTTGTTTCCTGACGAACCTTACCTAACCTAAGCTAGTGATGAAAGTGCTCGACTTGCAGCCAAACATGATATGCAAATGTGTGGAACTCACATTCTAAGCAAAAATACAAAAGTGTTAAAAAATCCAGACCTGCTAGAAGTTAGGTTAGTGCAGGGAAAAAGTATTTTGATATTTCTTATACGGAAAATATACTGCAAAAAACTTACACTTGCTTAAGTAACTTCAGTTCTCAGTATACAATTTCTAATTTGCATATTGTATATTATCAAATTTTGCATCAGTGTTTTTTGCTGGTAATTAATAAATACATAAATTATAATCAATTGAACGTGTTGTGTTCCCGAGACCACTGAATATGGAGAACAAATTATAAATAGAAGCGGTATTTCGCAGTCACAAACGGGTTTATACATCCAAGATGTGTATATATCTCTGGGAATATACACCGAGAGAAAGCGCTTAAATCTCTTTTCTAGAGATAAAAGGATTCTTAGTGTATAGCTAACTGCAGTTTTTTGGACCTGCCTAGTATGGGCCAACAGGCCTACTGCAGTGTGCCTCTTTTCTTATGTTCTTAATGATTCACACACAAACTATGGATTTTAAACTTAGCAAATTAACTTCACACAATGCTACAATATACGTTAACAGTTTACCTTGAAGGACATTGTTGGTGATTGAGATGAGGTCGACTGATGCTCTGTCACGGAGGCGAACTGTTTATATACGGTGGATGCTCCCGTGAGTTATGACGTCACGGTGTTACTTGTGAAGATGAGCATGGGACAAGGTTGTGTTGTGTGTCATGGAGATCATTAAGTCTTGTTACAAGGGACAAGGTTGTGTTGTGTGTCATGGAGATCATTAAGTCTTGTTACAAGGGACAAGGTTGTGTTGTGTGTCATGGAGATCATTAAGTCTTGTTACAAGGGATGATATTAAGTGGTACCCCGAATTTCGAACAGCTCCCAACTCGAACAATTATGTAAGTGTATTTTTGGGGGTCTGAAACGGACTAATCTAATTTACATTATTCCTTATGGGAACAAATTCGTTCGGTAACGGCACTCGAACAGCCTTCTGGAACGAATTATGGCCGATATTCGGGGTTCCACTGTACTCAAGGTCTTCTTTAACTATTTTTTACCATGAGCTTTATGATTAGTGCAAATATATAAATATATATATACATATATATATATATATACATATATATATATATATATATATATATATATAGATATATATAGATATATATATATATATACATATATATAAATATATATATATATATATATATATATATATATACACATATATATATATATATATATATATATATATATATATATATATACACATATATATATATATATATATATATATATATATATATATATATATATATATATATATATATATATATATACACATATATATATATATATATATATATATATATATATATATATATATATATATATATACATATATATATATATATATATATATATATATATATATATATATATATATATATATATATATATATATATATATATATGTCGTGCCGAATAGGCAGAACTTGCGATCTTGGCTTAAATAGCAACGCTCATCTTGCCATATAGGGCAAGCGAAAATTTGTATATGCAATAATTTCGCAAAAATCATTCTGAACCTAACAAAAAAATATATTTCATTGCGTCTGTTCATTATTAAATTATTGTAAACTTGTCTAAAATATATTTAGTTGGATTAGGCTAAATTAAATTGCTCTTGTTATAATAAGGTTAGGCAAGTTTTCTAAGGTTCTTTTGGTACAAAATTAAGGAAGCTTTCAAATTTAAGAATTGTGACATAAAGCAGGAAAAAAACTAGGACAAGTGAGATAAATTTAAACAATTGAGTCAAAAGTTGATTTAGCAGTACTCTGTACTAGGATCTAGGAAGTAAATAAGGCACTTGAGAGAGAGTTAAAAGGCAGAACCAGGAGCTGTAACACGGCCTCGGCAACCTCAACTGAGTACAAATATACACTTTCCCTCATTGAAGTGCTCATAAAATATGCAAACTGCCTTGTGTGGCTTCACTTCATATTGCACACCAACACTCTCAAGGACTCTTCCTCGTGAAACCTAAATCATACGAGCTGTTGTAGATGAAGTGTTCAGAGAACCTCAGGTTGATAAATTAGACACATGTGCAATAATGAGGAAACGTTTCGCCACACTGTGGCTTCATCAGTCCATACAAAGGAGAATGGTGAAGAACAGGAGGAGTTTGAGGTAATCATTCCCTCAGCCCTGAGTGAATGTGATCAGTCTATCAATCTTGAAAAGAATACAGCATATGTGCTGTATTTGATTACCTCAGACTCCTGTTCTTCACCATTCTTCTTTGTACGGACTGATGAAGCTACTGTGTGGCGAAACGTTTCCTCATTAAACATACCCAAGTGTTGCACATGTGTAATTTATCATACGACTCTTGTTGTTATTGTAGCTCCACTCCAGCGAGGTCAATGAACATGAATATATGAAAACATAAGAACATAGAAGAACATTATCTGAGGTTTGAGCTTCACATTGTTCCACTTGTCGACGACTATTTCCGAATAATGACTTCCGTACATCCTTTCTAAATCGAAATCTAATTTGAATCCTTTGTTTCGAATTCTGAGTTTTTATTTTTTTTCAAATTTCACCCCGAGGGTAAAATCTCAAAATGCAATACATTACAACCTAAATAGTTAACACGTCATTAGTTTTTTTAATATACAACTATCATTACCTTTAAATTAAGAGTCTGCTTATCTATAACAATCTCTGCCTTTACAAATTATCATTATCGAATTACAGCAAATTCTGCATATTTGTATAAAATAGTACCAGCCTTAGTTACAACATGCGTACACTGTTCAAACATGTTTGTAGCATTATATATTCTTGTAATCTGCTGCATTCTAAGATATAGTGCTAGAGAGTTTGTTTATCCTCCTTTCCGCTCACTTTACATTGTCTTTCCTCTCTTGGAGTTGCTACATCCACCTGCCACTTGTACTGGTAACTAAACGAATCCTGACTACCATCGTCTCTGCTCTTATATTTATAATTCTCTTACCATAAAAAGTGTTTCATGATGGGTAACTTTATTATAACGCTCTGCAGATTCACTTGTCTGTAACAGTCCTGAGGTATGCAATATACATTATACGTAGTACTGATATTGATGCTCCACTCCAGTACCATAACATTATTTTAGGTGATCTTAACCTATTATTACAACTTCGTACCACTTCGTGTCAACAACTTTATCTGCTATTTTAAACTCCTCATTTCTCTTAAGATGTAAGAATGCTTTTGTTTTTCACTACTATCACAAATCCCACTTTCCTGCGCTATGCATCCAGTTATTTCAGTGTTTCAATTTGCCATAACATGAGGATTGAAACAATATATCATCAACACACCCTACACTAGCCACATCAATATGTTAACTGATATAGTCCTGTGCTCACTAGAACACTGAATAACAATGGACTGAATACACCTTCCTGGGTGGGTCCAGTTTCGTTCTGTGTACCCTTGAATATTTCCATAAAACAATCCTTTTGCTCTTCTGTCCTTCAGAGCCTAGAAAATCTATATTGACAATTTGCTATGAACTACTAATTCATCGGATATTGCTATACCTTGGCATCTGTTATAGACTTTGTTGCGGGGAATTTAGATGTTAATATATGATGATCACCTTTATAGTTAAGGCATATTTTTTTTTTATATAGTTCTTGAAGGTACAGCAGAATTTCTTGTCTTTCAGAAGGCAGTTTCTAGCAAAGTGACTGTAGTTATAGCGTTAAGCAGTGACATTTGTTATTGTTCAGAGTCTCTTGTGTTGATGCACAAAAAGATTTCATTTCCATCTTGCAGAGTTCAATGTGCCATCGTTTTTCCTCAAATATACCACTGAAAGAATTTTAGAACTCCTTAAAATTATCAGTCTTGTCCCATGAATTGTGGTCTTCACTGTTCGTTTTTAGGTCGTCTGTTGAATGTTCGCTAAGGTCTCCGCTCAGCTGTTTCATGAAAATCGATTTCTTGGTCTTCAGAGGTGGCGTTAATATGACTATAATTCTTGTCCTTCACTGACTTGCGCATTATATAGGCTTATTGCGTTAAATAGTTTGGCCTTTTAAATTCTTTCGTGATGTCTACCGTGTTTACATAGTAGTCCGCAATTCCCTACCATTACCTCCATTAGCCTGATTCTTTGTGGATGATGGTAGTACATTCGTCAGAAAATAATACAGCGTCCCTTGATTTGGGTTAATAAGACGACCCCTTCAGTGGGTAAGCATTCCCTGGCCTTCCGGAGCTGTTTTGAAAAAAAAAAAGCTTATTTGTGGTACGTCACTAATGGTGTGTGGTTCTCGTTGATGAAGTGCGTCTATTTGGTTGTTCTAAAAATACAGCAGCAGCCTAGCAGGTCGTATAGTAGTATTAAAATACTTCTGATATTCCTCGAAATTAATTTAAAGATTCTTGTAATTGTATTACAGACCTTTACTTTAGAAAGACTTTGGTTTTTCTAATGTTCCTAAGCTAAATAAGCTCTTGCTTATCTTTCCATATCTTCGTTAGTTCTTTTTGTAAGGAAATGGTGTCCTGTGGCAGATAGACCCTGTAAAGACCACAGATCCATCTTTCTGTCAACTGCAGCTATCACACATGTATTTCTAACTGCCCTCTTTTCCTTCATGCAAGTAGGTTCATTGGAGGGGAACGGTAGTGGGGGCCAGAGTCAGGGAGGAACGAGCTCCCCACCACAAGATTATTATTGTATTCATCAGGTAACCACTCAGTGTGCAGAGGCTATTCAGTAATTAGGGAAGGGAGACAGGTTCTATCTGGGGAAGTGAAGGTCGGGTCTACTTCCAGGATCACAGGTCCCTTATAGGAGAGTGAAGCTGTATGGATCATTCCGTGGATCAATGCCCCGCGGTTCGGCCCATGACCAGGCCTCCTGTTAGTTGTGTATTCTGTCTTTTTGTCCTTTAAATTCATATTATTTTTTCTTTTCTATTTGCTTACCCCGTCTCTCAACGTATAGTTTTCAACGAATTAAGCAGTTCGTTGTAGTAAATTTTCACTAGTTAATGTAAATAAAATGTTATTTTCTTTGTAAAGTATCTTTACGTAGAGATCCTAACAGGAACAAAAGCATTTATCTATTTCTTTTATTCTTTGCCCACTTGAAGGCTGGAGGCTGGTGAAGAGAACTCGATCCAAGGTATAGAAGCTATTCTCTCCTTCCTAGGATCGAATCTAATCATATTTCGTTCCAAAGGATCTGAAAGACCCCTACGGTTTTAGCGGGTTCTCCCTGAACAGAAATAATGAAAAAATAATAATTATTATTAGTATTATTATTATTATTACATTTTTTAATTATACATATGGTATTGCTTATCACGAAGGCTCCAAGACATGAAGGAACTCATTTCAGCGTTGTGATCTCTATTAGTAACCAGGAAAGTAATGCGGCAACCTTCTCTTATGTTACATAGAAACTGGAACTACTAGTGTATATATATATATATATATATATATATATATATATATATATATATATATATATATATATATATATATATATATATATATATATATATATATATATATATATATATATATATATATATATGTATATATATATATATATATATATATATATATATATATATATGTATATATATATATAGTATATGCCTCGGTGGGAGACGGCCGACTTGTTGAAAAAAAAAATATATATATATATATATATATATATATATATATATTATATGTATATATATATATTATATATATATATATATATATATATATATATAATGTCGTGCCGAATATGTAAAACTGGTCAATTAGCAAGAACTCATTTAAAATTAAGTCCTTTCTAAAATTTTCTCTTATACGTTTAAAGATATATTTATTTCATTAATGTTGATGTAAAAATTTTTAATTTTGCTCCAAAAGAATCTTAGAAAACTTACCTAACCTTATTATAACAAGAACAATTTATTTTAGCCTAACCCAACTAAATATACTTTAGATTTGTTTACAATAATTTAATACTAAACAAACACAGTGAAATATATTGTTTTCGTTAGGTACAGAATGATTTTGACGAAATTATTGCATACACAAACTTTCACTTGTCCTGTATGGCAAGATGAGCGTTGCTATTTAAGCCAAGATCGCAAGTTCTGCCTATTCGGCACGACATATATATATATATATATATATATATATATATATATATATATATATATATATATATATATATATATATTAGTATTATACGACAGAAGGGACCCCTAACTGTCATTCTGTAATGGTCTGTCACTGCGTATGATAATCACCTTTTTCCTTCCTCCACAATGACCATATGGGAAATCACCTGGAAGGTCAGATCTTGGCTCACTCTCACACACTTTTTTTTGTACCTCTGATGAAGTAACAACTAGTTTTGAAAAGCCTCAGACATACCCCTAACTTTTCCCTTGTCTTTATTCTTACCTTGGTAATAATTACCTGCTGCTGAGACTTGAGAGTACTTTTCATTTATTTGAAAAATACGTCTACCGCAGTGTTATGCAATCTATGTAAATATAAATTTTATGTTGAGGTAAAATGAAAACTACGCACACCCATTACCAAGTAAAAATCGAAAATAATTGAGCCACTTATTATTTTATCCTCCCTTCTCTCCCCATACCTCTTCAACCCCTTTCCTTCCTTTCCAGCGTTTTTTTCTTTCCCTTCCTCACCAGGTCCCTGATCATAGTTCCTACGGTACCTTCAGTTTGATGGGTGTAGGGAGAGGCACCACCACACCAAGCAACACTCTTGCATTTCAAGCCATATATCTCTTTGGGCTACATCAGGTGCCATTATCGCAGCAAATTATATTTTATAGGAGTTATACCATGACTTTTTGAGTTGCACACTGAAGGAACCGGTCTGTAGCTCTCTCTCACACCGTATTGTCGTAATTATCACCATTAGAGATGACCACTGGATAAGCTCTGTGTCGTAGCTATAACCATCAGAGATGACCTCTGGATAAGCTGTGTCGTAGTTATCACCATCAGAGATGACCACTGGATAAGCTCTGTGTCGTAGTTATCACCATCAGAGATGACCACTGGATAAACTCTGGGTCACAGTCGTTATGCAAGAACTTTCTCACAGTTTATCATTATTAGTGCAGATTTGCTCGTCCCTGCTAGAGGCCACAAACATCTTACCACAAATTACCTGAAAAATAACTCTCGTCAGTTTATGTACCGGAAACCGCACGACGACAGCAAAATATGTGTAAACAAATGTAAGAAATACGTTGTTACCAGAATATAAAAAAAAATCCATATATTAATTGCAAGTAGCAACACGACATGTACGAGGGATCATTGTGAATAGTTGAATTGCGAATTTGATCTTTTGTCTTGTGTTATCGTTAGTGTTACGTCGGGGAATGATAAACCACATTACCCAATGAGAATTATTAACTACCTATGTTTGTTATATTTAGATAAAATAATGTATTCTACAGATTCCCGTAGAATAAGGTTGTATTTAAAAGTTTTGCCTCCGTAGCAGCTGGATTACTGTGAATCTCATGACCATCCTGTATACAGTAGCAGCTTCTGTATTGTGTATATCGTATTTTCGTGTCATGGACGATAACTGTTCCTTTATTCTGCACCCTATATCCATACTGTGATAGATAACTCTCTTTATTCTGCACCCTATATCCATACTGTGATAGGTAACTCTCTTTATTCTGCACCCTATATCCATACTGTGATATGTAACTCTCTTTATTCTGCATCCTATATTCATACTGTGATAGGTAACTCTCTTTATTCTGCACCCTATATCCATACTGTGATATGTAACTCTCTTTATTCTGCATCCTATATTCATACTGTGATAGGTAACTCTCTTTATTCTGCATCCTATATCCATACTGTGATAGGTAACTCTCTTTATTCTGCACCCTATATCCATACTGTGATATGTAACTCTCTTTATTCTGCATCCTATATTCATACTGTGATAGGTAACTCTCTTTATTCTGCATCCTATATCCATATATATATATATATATATATATATATATATATATATATATATATATATATATATATATATATATTGAACAGAAAGAATTCTGAAAGGCGGGGTAGAGGTTGTTCTAGGAAAGGTTGGAGGGAGGGGTTTAAAGAAGTTTTGTATGCGAGGGGCTTGGACATCCAACAGGCGTGTGTGAGCAAGAGTGTTAGGAGTGACGGCAAGTGGTTTTTATGACTTGACGTGCTGTCTGAATGTGAGCAAGGTAAAGTTTATGAAGAGGTTCAGGAAAACCGGTTAGCCGGAGTTGAGATCTGGAGCTGGGAAGTGCAGTGCCTGCACTCTGAAGGAGGTCTGGGGATATTTGCACTTGTGAACTGTGTGTGTGTGTGTGTGTACATATTTTATATTATTATTTTATTATCACACTGGCCGATTCCCACCAAGGCAGGGTGGCCCGAAAAAGAAAAACTTTCACCATCATTCACTCCATCACTGTCTTGCCAGAAGGGTGCTTTACACTACAGTTTTTAAATTGCAACATTAACACCCCTCCTTCAGAGTGCAGGCACTGTACTTCCTATCTCCAGGACTCAAGTCCGGCCTGCCGGTTTCCCTGAACCCCTTCATAAATGTTACTTTGCTCACACTCCAACAGCACGTCAAGTATTAAAAACCATTTGTCTCCATTCACTCCTATCAAACACGCTCACGCATGCCTGCTGGAAGTCCAAGCCCCTCGCACACAAAACCTCCTTTACCCCCTCCCTCCAACCTTTCCTAGGCCGACCCCTACCCCGCCTTCCTTCCGCTACAGACTGATACACTCTTGAAGTCACTCTGTTTCGCTCCATTCTCTCTACATGTCCGAACCACCTCAACAACCCTTCCTCAGCCCTCTGGACAACAGTCTTGGCAATCCCGCACCTCCTCCTAACTTCCAAACTACAAATTCTCTGCATTATATTCACACCACACATTGCCCTCAGACATGACATCTCCACTGCCTCCAGCCTTCTCCTTGCTGCAACATTCATCACCCATGCTTCACACCCATATAAGAGCGTTGGTAAAACTATACTCTCATACATTCCCCTCTTTGCCTCCAAGGACAAAGTTCTTTGCCTCCACAGACTCCTAAGTGCACCACTCACCCTTTTCCCCTCATCAATTCTATGATTCACCTCATCTTTCATAGACCCATCCGCTGACACGTCCACTCCCAAATATCTGAATACATTCACCTCCTCCATACTCTCTCCCTCCAATCTGATATCCAATCTTTCATCACCTAATCTTTTTGTTATCCTCATTACCTTACTCTTTCCTGTATTCACTTTTAATTTTCTTCTTTTGCACACCCTACCAAATTCATCCACCAATCTCTGCAACTTCTCTTCAGAATCTCCCAAGAGCATAGTGTCATCAGCAAAGAGCAACTGTGACAACTCCCACTTTATGTGTGATTCTTTATCTTTTAACTTCACACCTCTTGCCAAGACCCTCGCATTTACTTCTCTTACAACCCCATCTATAAATATATTAAACAACCACGGTGACATCACATCCTTGTCTAAGGCCTACTTTTATTGGGAAATAATTTCCCTCTTTCCTACATACTCTAACTTGAGCCTCACTATCCTCGTAAAAACTCTTCACTGCTTTCAGTAACCTACCTACTACACCATACACCTGCAACATCCGCCACATTGCCCCCCTATCCCCCCTGTCATACGCCTTTTCCAATTCCATAAATGCCACAAAGACCTCTTTAGCCTTATGTAAATACTGTTCACTTATATGTTTCACTGTAAACACCTGGTCCACACACACCCTACCTTTCCTAAAGCCTCCTTGTTCATCTGCTATCCTATTCTCCGTCTTACTCTTAATTCTTTCAATAATAACTCTACCTTACACTTTACCAGGTATACTCAACAGACTTATCCCCCTATAATTTTTACACTCTCTTTTGTCCTCTTTGCCTTTATACAAAGGAACTATACATGCTCTCTGCCAATCCCTAGGTACCTTACCCTCTTCCATACATTTATTAAATAATTGCACCAACCACTCCAAAACTATATCCCCACCTGCTTTTAACATTTCTATCTTTATCCCATCAATCCCGGCTGCCTTACCCCCTTTCAATTTACCTACTGCCTCACGAACTTCCCCCACACTCAAAACTGGCTCTTCCTCACTCCTACAAGATGTTATTCCTCCTTGCCCTATACACGAAATCACAGCTTCCCTATCTTCATCAACATTTAACAATTCCTCAAAATATTCCCTCCATCTTCCCAATACCTCTAACTCTCCGTTTAATAACTCTCCTCTCCTATTTTTAACTGACAAATCCATTTGTTCTCTAGGCTTCCTTAACTTGTTAATCTCACTCCAAAACTTTTCTTATTTTCAACAAAATTTGTTGATAACATCTCACCCACTCTCTCATTTGCTCTCTTTTTACATTGCTTCACCACTCTCTTAACCTCTCTCTTTTTCTCCATATACTCTTCCCTCCTTCCATCACTTCTACTTTGTAAAAACTTCTCATATGCTAACTTTTTCTCCCTTACTACTCTCTTTACATCATCATTCCACCAATCGCTCCTCTTCCCTCCCGCACCCACTTTCCTGTAACCACAAACTTCTGCTGAACACTCTTAACACTACATTTTTAAACCTACCCCATACCTCTTCGACCCCATTGCCTATGCTCTCATTAGCCCATCTATCCTCCAATAGCTGTTTATATCTTACCCTAACTGCCTCCTCTTTTAGTTTATAAACCTTCACCTCTCTCTTCCCTGATGCTTCTATTCTCCTTGTATCCCATCTACCTTTTACTCTCAGTGTAGCTACAACTAGAAAGTGATCTGATATATCTGTGGCCCCTCTATAAACATGTACATCCTGAAGTCTACTCAACAGTCTTTTA
This sequence comes from Cherax quadricarinatus, assembly GCF_038502225.1. Classification (NCBI taxonomy): domain Eukaryota; kingdom Metazoa; phylum Arthropoda; class Malacostraca; order Decapoda; family Parastacidae; genus Cherax; species Cherax quadricarinatus. The sequence goes on along the minus strand of NW_027197065.1, from coordinate 27,171 downwards.
TCTACTAATACATAATCCAACAAACTACTGTCATTTCGCCCTACATCATATCTTGTATACTTATTTATCCTCTTTTTCTTAAAATATGTATTACCTATAACTAAACCCCTTTCTATACAAAGTTCAATCAAAGGGCTCCAATTATCATTTACACCTGGCACCCCAAACTTACCTACCACACCCTCTCTAAAAGTTTCTCCTACTTAATCATTCAAGTCCCCTAGCACAATTACTCTCTCACTTGGTTCAAAGGCTCCTATACATTCACTTAACATCTCCCAAAATCTCTCTCTCTCTCTCCTCTACATTCCTCTCTTCTCCAGGTGCATACACGCTTATTATGACCCACTTTTCGCATCCAACCTTTACTTTAATCCACATAATTCTTGAATTTACACATTCATATTCTCTTTTCTCCTTCCATAACTGATCCTTCAATATTACTGCTACCCCTTACTTTGCTCTAACTCTCTCAGATACTCCAGATTTAATCCCATTTATTTCCCCCCACCGAAACTCCCCTACCCCCTTCAGCTTTGTTTCGCTTAGGGCCAGGACATCCAACTTCTTTTCATTTATAACATCAGCAATCATCTGTTTCTTGTCATCCGCACTACATCCACGCACATTCAAGCATCCCAGTTTTATAAAGTTTTTCTTCTTCTCCTTTTTAGTAAATGTCTACAGGAGAAGGGGTTACTAGCCCATTGCTCCCGGCATTTTAGTCGCCTCATACGACACGCATGGCTTACGGAGGAAAGATTATTTTCCACTTCCCCATGGACAATAGAAGAAATAAAGAAGAACAAGAGCTATTTAGAAAAAGGAGAAAAACCTAGATGTATGTATATATATATATATATATGCATGTGCGTGTCTGTGAAGTGTGACCAAAGTGTAAGTAGGAGTACCAAGATATCCCTGTTATCTAGCGTGTTTATGAGACAGAAAAAGACACCAGCAATCCTACCATCATGCAAAACAGTTACAGGTTTCTGTTTCACAGTCATCTGGCAGGACGGTAGTACTTCCCTGGGTGGTTGCTGTCTACCAACCTACTACCTATGTATATATATATATATATATATATATATATATATATATATATATATATATATATATATATATATATATATATATATATATATACGAATTTTTATAGAGTAAAACAGTCATTTGGATCAAGCTTCTCCCAGGCTCCTATGCCCTTAGGAGGCCGTGACGTCATGGCTGTGAGGAACATGCACCAGTATATAAACAGTTGTCATCCTTCACAGAGCATCAGTCCGACTCATCCTCCTCAACAAGAATGTCTCTCAAGGTACACTGCTAACCTCTCTTGTAGTACTGTGAAACACATTACATTTTTTTTATTTTTTTTTTTTATTTTTTTTTTTCATTTTGGTTATCTTTGCTTTATTCGGAGAAGTTAAACAATTCTACCTTGAGCTCCATTAAATCTCAGTTACTGCAGCCTCCTCACGCTCACTGGTCCCAGACAACAAATTTTATCCACCGCTAATGTTTCAGTATTATCGGTGGTAAACACGTTCGTAAACAAGTGCAGACATTCTCAGAAAACAACTTGTTAATTAATGGGGTTCTGCAGGTACTTTAGGGAACATTGTATTTTCAGGGAATCGAATCAGTTTTGTGGCGAGGAAGACTGCGTTTACTTGTCAGTCCTATGAGTAACTAGCAACAAGTCTAATGGTGTGAGTTTCATTTTTGACGGGGTGGAGCGGTAAGCTAGCGAAACGTCTGGGTCATATGAGTAAAATTTCCGGTTAACGAAATCGTAATGACACGATTGCAAACAAACCATACCACGGGCAGGTTCTGACCCCGCCCACGGCATGGTTCATAACAAATGACCCAGACCCGTGTCGATCAAGGAAAGGCATAGGTCAAATGACCAAAGGCTCCGGTTAACGGGTCATCATACGACCAACACCAGTGTCAGACAGTACGTACGTTGTGTCCTGGAGAGCGAAGTACCACAACCAGTCCCTTGTACCTTAAGAAATCGCCCTTGATTGTCAGTCCATTCGCTCCCTCAACTTCCATTTAAAACATTTAATCCGTGTGCACTGGTGGAGGCTCGATACTCCATCCGCTAATTGTGAGACGGACTCGCTACCTAGCAGTAACTCTTAAATCCATTGAGAACATGCACATTTTTTCAAAGTATTCGCTACAGTGCCAATATTTTATAAATTCTTGCAGAACCTGGATCTGTTGAAGCCTATACTCATTGGCACTGCCACGCAAAGGCCCTCCAACAAAAGGTATGCCCCCAGGATACCTATTGGTGCCATAAAAAAACAATACCAGTAAAAATAACAATAATTATAATGATAAATTAGACACATGTGCAACTCTTGGGTATCTTTATTGAGGAAACGTTTCGCCACACAGTGTTTTCATCAGTCCATACAAAGGAGAATCTTGAACAGGAGGAGAATGAGGTAATCAGTCCCTCAACCTTGAGTCGATGTGGTCAGTCCATCAATCTTGAATAGAATATGGCATATGAGCCATATCCTCCTGTTCTTCAAGATTCTCCTTTGTATGGACTGATGAAGCCACTGTGTGGCGAAACGTTTCCTCAATAAAGATACCCAAGAGTTGCACATGTGTCTAATTTATCAACGTGTCGGTTCTCTGAACCATTCCTCTACAATAATCATAATATTATCATTATTATTAATCCTTATTTTTGTAATGACTATAATAGCCACATTATTGCTTTCATACACAAGCTGTAAATTATGTATATTAGTTACAGTGTTTGACTTCAACCGTAGAAATGGCTGTGTTAATGTGCAAGTCAACTTTCTTTTTGAATTACAAGGATACTACAAGCCTGTTTATTAGAAACCTGTCAAAATTTACTTATGCAACTTTGAGAAAGGTTCGAATTTCTGCTAATATTTTTGAGTGATTCTGAAGGCTGACAATGATCTACAATAACTGAGGAGCATCACATAAGCGAAGGAATGTGTGTGGCCATTAAGACTGCCTTTGATTTTTTAATATATTTCAATGAGTTGAAGCGTAAAAGACATAGGGTTAACTTAAAATAACAAATTACTATTTTTCTATTTACATGTCTTCTCTCGGTGTAGAATACTATGTTTATATTTTCCAGATGCATAAGCACCAATCTTCTTTTCCACCAAAGAAATAGCAGAGATGTGGTATTTGATGCAGAGATGTGGTATCTGATGCTGAGACGTAGTATCTGATGCAGAGACGTAGTATCTGATGCAGAGATGTTGTATCTGATGCAGAGACGTAGTATCTGATGCAGAGACGTAGTATCTGATGCAGAGATGTGGTATTTGATGCAGAGATGTGGCATCTGATACTCTACCTCTTGGCTTTTAACGTGTTCTAGTTTGTCACTGACCTCACACTGCAAAAAAAAATATTTGTGTAGTCACGCCCATATAAACCATTTGACTTTACCTTGCCTATATTACAAAGTATCTTGTTCGTGGTCATCACATCGCCTGTGATTTTTGTCTCACGCCATCTCACTCTTGCACCTGTAATTCTTGTACAAATTTGAATGTTTTTAGTTATGATTGGCCACTACGCTGGCAGTCGTGTCGCAGATATTTTTTATTGAGCAATGTAGCCAAACCAAACTTCTTCTAATCTAAGGTAACCTAAACTATTCTTACATAACATAATTTAAGTCAAGATGAAGAAAGCATTTGTAAAGGAAGAAGTTCTGAAATTGACATTGCAAGCCTCGTAAAAAATGTGTGTGTGTGTGTGTGTGTGTGTGTGTGTGTGTGTGTGTGTGTGTGTGTGTGTGTGTGTGTGTGTGTGTGTGTGTGTGTGTGTGTGTGTGTGTGTGTGTGTATTCAACTGTCTATGGTTGAGACTCAGGGGTCGAGTGCTCATCTACGTGTTCTCTCCTATTTGTGGTTGCAGGGAACGAGTCTCCGCTCCTGTGTGTTGTGAGAAAGTGAGAGAACTTTTATCTGTTGGTTGGAATCCTAATGTTTGATGAATAGTACAGTAAATATATTTTATTCTGAAAACAATAATTTTTGTACATTGAAAAGATAAACTGTGAACAGGTTGTACTGGTCGCCACACTTGTGGTGGGCTCCATGTCCCTCCCTGATGCTCCCTCACAATTCCGTCCCTCGTCTTCTGGCCCTACCTACGGACCCCCAACACCAGGACCAACATACGGCCCTCCAACACCAGGACCAACATACGGCCCTCCAACACCAGGACCTACATACGGTCCCCCAACACCAGGACCAACATACGGCCCCCCAACACCAGGACCAACATACCGTCCCCCAACACCAGGACCAACATATGGCCCTCCAACACCAGGACCAACATACGGTCCTCCAACACCAGGACCAACATACGGTGTCCCAACTTCTGAGGTGAGTATAGCTCATAGTGGACAATGTTGCCAACACGTACTTGTGATCATTCTATAAGCAAACTAGTGACCAATCCAATAAAGCATTACATGGCATTACACAGGCACCAGTTTGTGGCCGCTCTCAAACATAATGTATGTTATTATTACTCCAGGCTCCTGCTCATTACAACTTCACCTGGCAAGTGAAGGACGACGCCTCTGGCAACGATTACGGTCACCAGGAGACTCGTGATGGTGCCGACACCCAGGGCTCCTACTATGTTCTGCTTTCTGACGGTCGTCTGGAGAGGGTGAAGTACACTGTCAACGGTGACTCTGGCTTCGTGGCCCAGGTGGCCTACGAAGGTCACTCCACATCCCAGCCTCAGTCCTACTACACACCAACTCCTGCCTACGGCTAACGCATCAGTAACCCTAGATGACTTAAACGACTCGTCTTGGATATAGGCTTAATTTTATAAACTCTGACTACGATCACGGTAAAAAAAAATTCTACCCCAAACTATTTCATTAGTGAAAACATCTGCCTTCTTTGTATCTCTAACTTAAAAAAAAAAAATTCTTCAGTCCTATCGACATTATATTTGCTTTTGTCAGACTTCGTCCTTCCAAGCAACCTGGTCCATACTTCTCCTTCTCCCGATGATTCTTGTGTTCACTATGTCATACTACTCTAGCCTTTTGCAATATATTAATGAAATAGGTCATACCCATTCTGCCATAGTTAAAGAATACGAAAGAAATGTTCCCTCTTCTTATTTTAACATCTCTCTTCTCTGTCATGTTAGAGACAACAACTCTTCAATAAGTTTACCCACTGCCAGAAATATCTATCCATATTGTAGCCCTTACAAATATCGTCTTGTAGAACTAGCCCTTGTGCGTATCATTCCTAATATGAATTTTAGTCTCGATTTTGTACCTGTGATGCTTTGGATTTTCTCCCTTTCACAAATGATCTGCTCCTCAGAACACACATAACTCTAGGAGTTCCTCGTCTCGTCTCACCAACCGGCGTTTCGGTCCGACTTGGACCTACTATTTATGGTATTGTGTCTTTTTATTCTTTGTCGTCTCTGCCCTGGGCTCTTTCCTAACCTCTTACCCCTAAACGTCGTTTGAAATGTGATCTCCGGATTATAAATTGTACCATTTCATGTCTATGGTTCACCAAAAAGTAACTTTACTGCGCTCATGGTTAACGCTGAGTAATACTGTACATGAATAACATACATGTTGAACGCTATAATGGTATCTTTATTTCGGAAGTAAAGATGGCAAAGGTTTGCACATGTTTCTTATTCGTCTACTTGTGGGTATTGTATTCCTTTAATTTAACAACACTGTAGATATATTTGTGTAAATAAAGCATTATATAAAATAATTTGATATATTTTATTACATTTCCCAACTTTTAGAACCCATCTAATAGTTTTTCTATGCAATAAAATACTTAGGTTATTAACATAAGAATTTTATTATTATTATTATTATTATTATTATTATTATTATTGCACTCATTGGTCATACGACGCCATGATGGAATGGAAGGCAATCAGTTTCGAGTCATGGAAGGGGAAGTCATATCCCAGCTCCTCGGAATAAGAGCTCCTTCTGGCGTCAAGAAACTTCCCTTGAAGGCAAAGTATACGAAAAGAGGGGCAATGAGGAGGCCTACTGGCCTACGCTCAGCATGTCCTTCTCAAATTCAGAATCTTAGGAAAGAAATGTAACAGAAAAAAAGTCACGGGAAAAATTAAAAACAAGTCACAATTTTGGCTAGGAAAAAGAAAATCAGTAAACAAGTCAGTGTGTGGATCAAGCGCTAGGAAAGATTTTTTTTTAGGTAGTTTTATTTGACAGTTATTCCATATATAGTATATAGTAGATAAGTGTTTAGAGAAGCGACAAGTTGATGAATGAGACAATTGTATAATATTTGGGTATCTTCATTATGGAAACATTTCGCCAGCCAGTAGCTTCCATAACCATTCTTCTCTGTATTGGTCTGAAGAAGAAACTGGTTGGCAAATCTTTCCCACAATCAAGATACCCAAGTGTTCCACTATTCATACGATATATACATTTTAGCGACATAAGTAGGGGGAAATAAATGACTGTAAGCATAGACAATATTGTCAGTGTGAACGCTGTCGATGATGATAATGTCAAATAAGATAAATGCCACGTATGAAGAACTCATACAATCTATGTTAATTAGCGAACAGGCTTGAATTATAATATTGTAGAAATCATCCTAACCGGTTTTGGTGACAGCGTGTCGAGAGGTGTTCTTGCAGCGTGTGGGCGTCATGTGTTACACCTGTGTTCGTCCCTCACCTGTGAAATACGAACGATGCAACTATGAGCAGTAATTCTTGAACTAATAACGCTTGTGAAAGATGCAATACTAAGGTCTTTATAATCGGAACTGCAACACTTGGGTTTCTTCCTGGGTAGACGTTGCTTCAACCAGTGAGTTTTTTAGTTCAATACAGAAATGATCTACGAAGACAATGGAAGACAATTTTTTTTTTATATTTTATTTAAAACTCAGGTACAAAATATATGGGTACATAATCAATATGTAACAAGATACAGGCAGTGAACAATAATCAACTGTGACTACACAGTACTGAAGAAGCACATATATAATGACAGAACTGGCTGCTGCACTCAAATCAAACACCGCTGTACGTACTGTGCTTCACATGAAAAGGTGGTCATACATACATATACATATATATATATATATATATATATATATATATATATATATATATATATATATATATATATATATATACACATACATACATATACACATATATACATATACACATATACATACATATACACACACATACATATACAAACCACCCAGTAAAGCTTACACTCCCCGCCCCATGAAAACGTGCCACTTTCACCTTAGATACACAGTGACAAATCTCTTATACATACACATTTGTAAAAGCATTAAAAACTTCAATGACAATATATATATAAACACAATCCAGCCAGCTAAACGGCTGACACTATAATACAAGGAATGTCTGAACCTGATGGCTCACATCCACCATAGAACACAATCCACCCTACCCTCATATACCCTATGGTAATAATTAATATCGTGCACACTTCAACCCCCCCCCCCCATGCCTAGTAACTGTGTCTGCCATCACCACTCATAACCACCAACAGTCCTTGATAGTAATTAGCGTCTTATAATATATCACCCTAAAAACACGCTACACACAGTAACCTTCCACAATAATAAATAAATTTACACATTATTCCCTCCAGCAGACAGATTATTTACACTGTCGGAGATAATCTATACATCACATCCTACAGAGAATGGACAACATTAGACATCTAAAATAATATGACATGTGTATCACATGACCTGCTATTGCAGAGATTACTTACACTCCTACCCCCCCCCCCCAAGTGAAAAACTGACCAGTTTCACCTGGCTATACACAAGATCAAAAACTCATTCACTTGAACATATATAATGAAAATGTGAAAAAACATCTGTAACAATATATAAGCAAAACACCCCAGGCAAGATCTTACATTATATACAATACCAAAACGTTCCAATAGTTAAAAAACAGGTATGAAACCTCATTATTATGACAAGTTACATTGCTCATATATAGGTAGACATGTATAATTACAGGTTAAAATATGCTTATATACTAACATGCTTATGTACATCCTTACAAAACATGAAGGAATCCTTGATAAATTATAATCATCGGTGTTCACAATAGCACCAAGACATTACATTGAATACCACATTGAATATCACCTCAACATCCTTCCTCACACAATTCCACACACACTCACACAATCGACCTCTGCAACACCCCCCCCCCCCTGGGAAGGCCAGCCCGTTCATTCCCCTGACCGCTTATAAAGACCATAAATCCCTCAAAAGAAAGTCCCTGTAGCCCTCCGAGAAATCCCTCTCCCACCTTCTACCATATATTTCCCTGTTGCGACACTTTGTCCTATAAAAGGATGCTGCTATGGCCATCCTACGTTCCTCCGCCCCTTTGTCTCTCATTGCCCATGATATATACACAAAATCAACCATTAAGTAAGCCACTGCCCTTTGAACCTTTACCCCAACCCCACCTACATCTAAACTAAGAGCTCTCAAAACCGACAACCCTTTCCCCCCCACATACCGGATTACTTTCCCTAACCATTCCCGCACAATCCCTAGGCTTTCACAAAAATAAACTACATGAAAAGCTGATTCATCTACCCCACAAACCTGACACATCCCACCCTCCCTTATTCGCCTATTTCGTAAAACAACCCCAGACGGCAATATTCCGTGAAGAAACCTATACATTACCTCCCTCACGCGTGGCCGGATGCGTAACCCTTTTAATCGGCCCCAAATGTCTTCCCATGCGTACATCGGGTACACTCCTTCCGTTGCCACTACCACCCTAGGCCATATCTTCCTCTCCATGGACCCTACCCGCATGTTTCTCGGCTCTCTGACCATCATCAATAGACGCAACAACTCCTCACCATCTCTCAAATCTTGTCCCTTCCACCATCTCCGAAGATCTCCCTGCAGCATCCCCAACCCTCCACTCCCTTCCCCCCGAGCCCTTAGCAACCCATGTTTCACATATACACACTTCAACCTTCTTTCCAAATGAATTAACCCCAGCCCTCCCAAGGCCACCGGAAGTGTTACCACCTCTCTTTTCAACCAATCGCATCCTGAACCCCAGATAAAACGGAAAACTCTGCTCAACAATCTCCGGACATCCCCATACACCAAAGGGTACAAAGCTGCCACATGCCATATTTTACTGTACAAAAGCACATTGACCACAATGACCCTCTGGTGTAGCGTAAGATGTGTCGGCCTCAATCCTGACAATCTTCCCAATACCCTATCTACCACACCCTTTGAATTATTCTCCCTCGCCATCTGAGCATTACCCATATACACAACTCCACAAATTTTCACCCGGTCCACGACACTCCACCTCACCCCCCCACCCCCGCCCTCCTGCCCATCCCATTCACCCAATATCATGAGCTTTGATTTATGCACATTCACTGCCATACCTGTTGCCATCCCAAAAACATCTATAACTCTCTCCAGACCCTCCAATCCCTCCCTCCCACTCACTAGGACAGTTGTGTCATCAACGTAACCTATGATACTGGGACTCCCACCTCGTATGTCCTCCCTTACCCCCTCCTGTATGCACATTTCCACTGCCCTATAAAACGGATTCTGTAAACATGCAAATAATATTTGTGACAACGGGCAACCTTGCCTCAATCCCCTGCCCATTTTCACATGCAACCCCACCCTCCCATTTATCTGTACACACATCCCAGCTCCCCGATATAAAGTACGTGCCCAATTCACAATGTCCTCCCCGAACCCTTGCCACTCCATGATTCTCCACAGAGCCTCCCTCTCGACACTGTCATATGCCGTTCTCCAATCCAACGCCAATACCCCACGTTCCCCCTCTTGTGGACCCTCAATAAACCTTCTAATAACCCCATGCCCCTCATACATTGATCTCCCCGGAATCCCATATTGACCCCTCACTATTACCTTTCCAATGACCTTTTTTATACGATTTCCCAAAATTTTTGCAAAAAGTTTGTAGTCTGCGCACATGAGTGATATCATCCGGTAATCTCTCACTGTGCACTGACTTTCACCCTTTGGCACCAAAACTACTAGTGCTGTCGCCTGCAAAGGTCCCAACGCACCCCTCTCTTTTATGATATTAAATAATTGCACCAAAAAATCTTTTAATACTCCCCAATGCTGTATGTAAAACTCCGCAGGCAGCCCATCTATCCCCGGTGCCTTACCCCTGCTCATACTCATTAAAGCCGTCCACACCTCGTCCTCCACAATAGGCCCCTGTAACTGTTCCCTGTCGTCCCTGTCCAGCACACTCCGTACCCATCCCCCTGTCTCTCTTAAAGCCCCCTCTCTCACACCCACACTCCTCATATGTGCACTAAGCCAAGAATCAACATACCCTCCCATCCCCTCCGTTGTCACCAAGTCTTGTCCCTCCCTATACCCCTCGATGTCCTCAAGAACTCTCAAACCCACCATTTCCATTGCAACGCGCCGGCGCCCCTGCCCTCGCAGGACACACGCCGATGGTCTATCACCCCACATGACCTCCTCCAACCCCCCTAAAACCCTTGCCGCATCAAACCTCTCATTTTGCACTTCCATTAGGCGTTCCTTCACTCCTTGTATGTCAGCCACAGGGGCTCCCATCCCCCCCCTTCCTCTCTCATAATACTCCCTTAACTGCCCCTCAAGATACCTAATAAGCCCATAAGCCAACTGATTCTCGTGCCTTTCCTGTCGGACATAGAACTCTCGAATCCTCGTCTTCGCCGTCACATCCCACCATCTCAACACATCCCCATTGACTTCCATCCCTTCCCATAAGCCTTTCCACCATTGTGCAAATAGGACCCTCCCCTCAACATCTTGAAGCAACCGAACATTCAATTTCCAATAACTCTTATACCTGTTCGGCCGACCCTCCCATCCCAAATCCACCAAAACACCTCTATGATCAGAAAAAAAGACATCCAAAACCCTTACACTCCGCACCACAGCTTTCCTTGTCACGTATATCCTGTCCAGCCGTGCAGCATACCCCTGCCTCACAAAGGTGTGCTGCACCTCCCACGCCGCCCCCCCCCTCTACATCCACCAACCCCACCCCTGTTAACAGGTCCCTCAGAACGCCAGAACAATATCCTGCTCCCCTAGGTTCCACATCCTTGCGGCGTATAACGCAATTCCAGTCCCCTCCCACCACAGCTAATGCTGGAAGCGACCTTAAGTGATACACCAACACTTCACGTACAAACTCATTCTTCACTCGACTGTCCCCCTCCGCCGGACCATAAACACACACAAAAGACATCTTATCTCTTCCCCATGTCCCATCCACTCTTATAACCCTCCCCTCACCCCCCTCCTCACAATGATGTACAGTAAACGGGCTAGCCTCCCTCACCAAAATAGCCACTCCTCCTTTCAATCTCGTTGAGTGTGCCGCATATACAGTATACCCCTCAATCATCAACATACAACCCGGCTTGTGGTTGTGCTCTTGCACAAACACTACATCTACACCATACCTAATGAGCATCTCAAGAAACCATTCACACTTCCTAGAATTTTTCAGACCATTAACATTTATAGAGAGACTCTTGAATTTGTCAATGGAGGTTTTCCTTTACGTATTGCACCACCTTTATCCCCCTTCCCCTTTATACGCCCTTGATCTTCAATCACCATTCTGTGATCTGCTTTCACATGCCCCTTGCCCCTGGACCCCCCAGGTCCATGCTCAACCACTTCAGCCCAAACCTTTTTGCCCGAACGCTGTGCCAGAGTGAGCACATCCACATCGTCCACGTCCGAGGGCACTGCCGCTCTCTTCCGTGACACTCGAGCCTTTCTTCCCGCCTCCACCTGGTAGCCATCCCCGTGCACTTCCGCCACCACTGTGCCAATTTGCAACCCAGCCTCAACCTGGGTCTCTGACATGCCTCCCCCCCTCTCACCACCTGGAACCCCAGCAGCATCCAGGGCACCCACAAGCCCCTCAACTGTGACCTCTCCTGGGGTCCCTAACAGGTCGTGGAGGACTGAATCAATGGTAGCCTCCACGGCCCTGTCCTCACCCAGTGACACCACATCTTTGGTCGCCGGTGCCTGCCCGGCAGTGCATGTCTCTCTCGGAAGAGTTACACACTCTTCCTCCCTCAAGGCCTCCTCGACCTCCACACTCCAAGCCTTGTTCAAGGAAACCGACTCAGGTCGTGCCAAATCCAACGTCCCAAGGTCCTCTGATGCCTCCTTATGCTGCTCCTTCGCCTGTGTACCCTGTTGCTTAACACACTGCGCAGCAATGTGATCATATGCACCACATAATCGACAGGTACGTTGTTGCCCTGCGTAAGTCACCATTACCTGAGTCCTGAAGTCTTCTAGGAAAATATAGGAAGGAATAGGATGCCTCAATGTCATTTTTAAGGAAAAACTTCCTTCAGGCATCCCAGAATATGATCCTTCCTTCCATTTCCCCAATGTCGCCATATGAACAGTCCCAAACTTCTCGAAGACGGCACGTAGGTCTGCCTCATTAGCCTCAAAGGGTACATATTTTATCTTCACCCACGTATAATGGCGGGACACATCATGTAGCCTTACCGTCACTGCAGGATTCACTGGTACACAAAGATCTTGGAACCTGGCAACTATGTCCTCATATACACTTGCATTGAGAAATTTCACAAAAATTCTATATGCCCCGTTCAAGGCTACACCATACAGCTCTTCGTTGGCAATGCCGTATGTGTCCCTGATGATGGCAGGTAATAAAACTTGAGCTGAGTGGGCATGCACAGCCCCACGCACCACTTCAATGCCGACAGTGTTGACCCTTCTTCTTGCCGGCTGCGCCATTTTGAGAAAACCAAGTTGTCACCGGCTGACAGCAGAGGGCAGGCTCAGCTCACGTCCGCTCGTCCCAAAGGTTGAGCGACGAATGTCGAGTCATCATTTTAGTATTGATCCTGAAGAGCGAAACGTTGCCACAATAAAATGTCACATCAGTTGCATCAATGTCCATTTACCTAACATGTAGTAAGAACTAAGTACAGCTCTGAGTTTTCTCAGTTACAATAAGGACGAGATGTGAGTGAGGCTTCGTAGCCTCGGTGGACACAATAAAATTTTACATGTAAAATAACCTTCCTGGCTGTTATAATCATTTACAACTCTGAATGGAAAATTTTTAACGGAGGTTAAGGCAGGAGAAGGATAATTCAGGGTAAGTAGTCGTGTGATTTATAAGGTTGCCAACTGGGGTTGTGTAGGCGATTGTGTAGTTTATGTCTAAATGTGAGGTTGTCTAGTTTGTTACGGGGCTTAGGTCACAATGTTGAGGTTTGTTAGGAATGTAAAAATGATGAAAGGAAAAGGGTTGTTGTGGAAGTTTTGGAGACGTAGTGTTAATGAGGAGTAATGTGTCTGTGTACTTTTCTAATTGTGGTTGTAGAGGTCGAGTCTCGGCTCCTGGCCCTGCATCTCTGCTGGCCGCTACTGGTTTTACTCTTTCATGGCTGCTTGAGCCCTATCATGCATATTCTTGAAGCTATGTATAGATACTGTCTTTACAACTTCGTATTCTGGGTCGTTCCACTTACTGACCACAATAAGGCAAAAGGAATATTTTCTAACATCTCTGTGATTCATTTGTTCTTTTAACTTTCAGCTGTGATCTCTCGTGCACCTGAGATCCGCTTCTCAGACTTTCCCTGTCCAATCTGTCAATTCCTCTGAGCATTTGTACGTCTTCATCATATCTCTGGTCCTTCTGTCATCTATTATAATCAGATTTAACCCCTTAGTTTCTCCTCATATGTTATAACCTTCAGATCTGGGACTAGTTTCGTTGCAAACCTTCTCACTTTTCTCAGCTTTATCATATGCTTAACCAAATGTGGGTTCTATATTGATTTACTGATACTCCAAGATGACCAGTGTTGATGTTCCTGAGATCAACACTTACATTTGTAAGTCTCACGTTTGCTGCAGCGGTTGCTAGGCTGTGTCTCAGGCGATATGCTTGGAACTATGCTCACCCCGTGATCCTTCTCTTTCAGGGAGGTTTACAAACATTGTCCCCTGAGGCTGTACACGTTTACAGACGTCTTTGTCCTTTACGATTTCCATAACTTTGCATTTGCTGGTGTTTATTATTTGTGTTGTGCAAAAAATTAATGTGTTTATGCTAGAGTTTTCTATTATTATGCTATTAATGTTGATAAATTCATAATTTTGTATTTTATGAAGTATTTGGTTTAACTTGAATATATGATTAAAAACTGTTAACTAAGATAAAATGAGAAAAATAATAAGGAGAAGAAGAAAAAAAGACGAAAAGAAGAAAAATAAGACAAAAAAGAAGAAAATAAGACAAAAAAGAAGAAAATAAGACAAAAAGAAAAAAAGAAAAAGAAGGCGAAGAAGAAGTTGAAGATAAACGAAAGAAGAAAGTAATATAGAAAAAAGACAACACCGTATGAGAAATTCAACAGCGTTATCATAAAAAAAAATGAAGGAAAAAGAAGGGAGAAGAAATAAATGAGGAACAAGAATAAGAGAATATGTAGAATAGAGAAATAAAACTTAAACATTATAAAAAAGAAAAACAAAAAAAAAACAAATCTATCAAAAATGCATCAAGAATAACTAGAATAAAACAAGAATTTAATTCAGGAGAATGTAAGCAACACAACAACGTAAATATGTTACAGCAACACAGTGCGTAAATTATATTTTCAGTTTCTAACAACTTCTCGTAGCAACTATGTTAGTTATTCTTCCGTCTACTGACGTATAATCTACATCAGTTATGATGTGCTACACTTGTTACTAAATTCAATGTAACTGTGACTGGGAAACTTTAGAGTACTAATATCCTAAGTCTCTCTTATTAGTTTTAAAGGTTTAAACATGTTGTTAGACAAAGTTGAAACAGTGTTGTTAGACAAAGTTGAAACAGTGTTGTTAGACAAAGTTGAAACAGTGTTGTTAGACAAAGTTGAAACAGTGTTGTTAGACAAAGTTGCAGCAGTGTTGTTAGACAAAGTTGAAACAGTGTTGTTAGGCAAAGTTGAAACAGTGTTGTTAGACAAAGTTGAAACAGTGTTGTTAGACAAAGTTGAAACAGTGTTGTTAGGCAAAGTTGAAACAGTGTTGTTAGACAAAGTTGAAACTGTTGTTAGAAAAAGTTGCAGCAGTGTTGTTACACAAAGTTGAAACAGTGTTGTTAGAAAAAGTTGCAGCAGTGTTGTTAGACAAAGTTGAAACAGTGTTGATAGACAAAGTTGAAACTGTTGTTAGAAAAAGTTGCAGCAGTGTTGTTAGACAAAGTTGAAACAGTGTTGTTAGACAAAGTTGAAACAGTGTTGTTAGACAAAGTTGAAACAGTGTTGTTAGACAAAGTTGAAACAGTGTTGTTAGACAAAGTTGAAACAGTGTTGTTAGACAAAGTTGAAACAGTGTTGTTAGACAAAGTTGAAACAGTGTTGTTAGACAAAGTTGAAACAGTGTTGTTAGACAAAGTTGAAACAGTGTTGTTAGACAAAGTTGCAGCAGTGTTGTTAGACAAAGTTGAAACAGTGTTGTTAGGCAAAGTTGAAACAGTGTTGTTAGACAAAGTTGAAACAGTGTTGTTAGACAAAGTTGAAACAGTGTTGTTAGGCAAAGTTGAAACAGTGTTGTTAGACAAAGTTGAAACTGTTGTTAGAAAAAGTTGCAGCAGTGTTGTTACACAAAGTTGAAACAGTGTTGTTAGAAAAAGTTGCAGCAGTGTTGTTAGACAAAGTTGAAACAGTGTTGATAGACAAAGTTGAAACTGTTGTTAGAAAAAGTTGCAGCAGTGTTGTTAGACAAAGTTGAAACAGTGTTGATAGACAAAGTTGAAACAGTGTTGTTAGACAAAGCTGAAACAGTGTTGTTAGACAAAGTTGAAACAGTGTTGATAGACAAAGTTGAAACAGTGTTGTTAGACAAAGTTGAAACAGTGTTGTTAGACAAAGTTGAAACAGTGTTGTTAGACAAAGTTGAAACAGTGTTAGACAAAGTTGAAGCAGTGTTGTTAGACAAAGTTGAAACAGTGTTGTTAGACAAAGTTGAAGCAGTGTTGTTAGACAAAGTTGAAACAGTGTTGTTAGACAAAGTTGAAACAGTGTTGTTAGACAAAGTTGAAAAAAATGTTGTTAGACAAAGTTGAAACAGTGTTGTTAGACAAAGTTGAAACAGTGTTGTAGGACAAAGTTGAAACAGTGTTGTTAGACAAAGTTGAAAAAATGTTGTTAGACAAAGTTGAAGCAGTGTTGTTAGACAAAGTTGAAACAGTGTTGTTAGTCAAAGTTGAAACAGTGTTGTTAGACAAAGTTGAAACAGTGTTGTTAGACAAAGCTGAAACAGTGTTGTTAGACAAAGTTGAAACAGTGTTGTTAGACAAAGTTGAAACAGTGTTGTTAGACAAAGTTGAAACAGTGTTGTTAGACAAAGTTGAAGCAGTGTTGTTAGACAAAGTTGAAACAGTGTTGTTAGACAAAGTTGAAACAGTGTTGTTAGACAAAGTGGAAGCAGTGTTAGACAAAGCTGAAACAGTGTTGTTAGACAAAGTTGAAGGAGTGTTGTTAGACAAAGTTGCAGCAGTGTTGTTAGACAAAGTTGAAACAGTATTGTTAGACAAAGTTGAAACAGTGTTGTTAGACAAAGTTGAAATAGTGTTGTTAGACAAAGTCGAAAAAGTGCTGTTAGACAAAGTCGAAACAGTGTTGTTAGACAAAGTTGGAACAGTGTTGTTAGACAAAGTTGAAACAGTGTTGTTAGACAAAGTTGAAACAGTGTTGTTAGACAAAGTTGAAAAAGTGCTGTTAGACAAAGTTGAAACAGTGTTGTTAGACAAAGTTGAAGGAGTGTTGTTAGACAAAGTTGAAACAGTGTTGTTAGACAAAGTTGAAACAGTGTTGTTAGACAAAGTTGAAGCAGTGTTGTTAGACAAAGCTGAAGCACTGTTAGACAAAGTTGAAACAGTGTTGTTAGACAAAGTTGAAACAGTGTTGCTAGACAAAGTTGAAGGAGCGTTGTTAGTCAAAGTTGAAACATTGTTAGACAAAGTTGAAGCACTGTTGTTAGACAAAGTTTAAGCAGTGTTGTTAGACAAAGTTAAAGGAGCGTTGTTAGTCAAAGTTGAAACATTGTTAGACAAAGTTGAAGCAGTGTTGTTAGACAAAGTTGAAACAGAGTTGTTAGACAAAGTTGAAACAGTGTTGTTAGACAAAGTTGAAACAGTGTTGTTAGACAAAGTTGAAACAGTGTTGTTAGACAAAGTTGAAACAGTGTTGTTAGTCAAAGTTGAAACATTGTTAGACAAAGTTGAAGCAGTGTTGTTAGACAAAGTTGAAACAGAGTTGTTAGACAAAGTTGAAACAGTGTTGTTAGACAAAGTTGAAACAGTGTTGTTAGACAAAGTTGAAACAGTGTTGTTAGACAAAGTT
The DNA here is from genome assembly GCF_038502225.1 of Cherax quadricarinatus. NCBI lineage: Eukaryota > Metazoa > Arthropoda > Malacostraca > Decapoda > Parastacidae > Cherax > Cherax quadricarinatus. The sequence continues at coordinate 9,620 of NW_027197065.1, read as the reverse complement.
GAAACAGTGTTGTTAGACAAAGTTGAAACAGTGTTGTTAGACAAAGTTGAAACAGTATTGTTAGACAAAGTTGAAACAGCGTTGTTAGACAAAGTTGAAACAGAGTTGTTAGACAAAGTTGAAACAGTATTGTTAGACAAAGTTGAAACAGTATTGTTAGACAAAGTTGAAACAGCGTTGTTAGACAAAGTTGAAACAGAGTTGTTAGACGAAGTTGAAACAGTGTTGTTAGACAAAGTTGAAAGAATTTTACGAGGAGATATACACGAAATTCTTATATAAATAGATTTATTGTTTCTACATTTATTTTTAATATATTACTACAATGAATAATGTTGATGAGGGTAAGAAACTGCCGCTTGGGAGAACAGGAGCTGCAGATGTTACCTACAATAGAAGTCTGAAGTAAAAATTGAATAAAAGTTAAGAATTATTTTACTTGTTATCGTAAAGCAGAGTTCAAAGCCGTATTTATTTATGCTCATAAATTATGTCTATAAAACCAAGGTAATAAAATACTTATAACTAGCTAATGGTCTATTATAGGAGTAGCCCTCTTGTTCCTCCTGAGAATTTGCTCATGCAAAGAACTCGAAGGCAGGAGTTGGTGTGGCGTGTCCCTCGTAGGTCACCTGTAGTCAGAACTGAGTTACCCGTAAACTGGAGTTGGTGTGTAGTAGGGCTGGGGTGTGGTGTGACCCTCGTAGGTCACCTGGGGCACGTAGCCCGAGTCGCCGTTGACAGTGTAGGTCACCCTCTTCAGACGACCATCGGGAAGCAGCACATAGTAGGAGCCCTGCGTGTCGGCACCATCACGAGTCTCCTGGTGACCGTAGTCGTTGCCAGAGGCGTCGTCTTTCACTTGCCAGGTGAAGTTGTAACGAGCAGGAGCCTGCAGTAATAACAAATTTAATATCTGACTATCTCACAGGAGAGACCACAGCCTGGATCAAAAGTATACTAATTTTATGGTAATATTGGTTACTTGTTCAAAGGATATCTTAGAGATGTTTTTATAATACTCGCCTCATGCGTAGGGACACCGTAGATGGGAGTGGGTGTTGAGGGACGGTATGTTGGTCTTGGTGTTGGAGGGCGGTATGTTGGTCCATGTGTTGGAGGGCGGTATGTTGGTCCTGGTGTTGGAGGGCGGTATGTTGGTCCATGTGTTGGAGGGCGGTATGTTGGTCCATGTGTTGGAGGGCGGTATGTTGGTCGTGTAGGATATGTGGTATGGGGGCCGTAGGTAGGTCCTGGGATATGGGGGGCATATGTAGGATCAGGGATAGGGTAGTTGTAGGTATGGGGTGGGTTATATCGATGGGGCGGAGGAGGTTCAGGGCTGGATAAAGCGACCATCACGAGACAGGCGACGAGCACAACCTGTCAAGCGTTTACCATGTTAATACAGTTATAAAGTCGTTTTTTGTTACTTATATTAATTTATTCATTTATTAAAAAATATACTAAGTTTTAAACCAGACAAACACTCACAGCAGACACGCACACACATACAAGGACACAGGCCTAGTGTCTAATCGACATGTGCCTAGGACAAAATGGTAACTAACTAACAGACACAAACACACACACACTACATAGAAGAGTACATAGGTTCATAATGTTTAGGGGTTCAAGGAATGCGTGGAGTGAAGGAGATTCTGATGGTAAGAGGAAATCAGAAGTGAGGTTCTAGGAACTTTATGGCGAAAAGAAGAACCTTCATCTTCAACTTTCTCTGGATGCATAAAAATCTAGAACTCGCTCTAATAATAGGATAACAAGGAATAGCTATAGTGGGAAAATCTGATTTTTCTACAATAGCTGAATCAGGAGTATCCTGTTATTATATAAATAATACGCTCAAGAACAAAATACCTTTTACAACGCTACAACAAAGACTACCACTCTACCTTGAAAGACATTCTTGGTGAGGAGGATGAGACGAACTGATGCTGTGTTAGCATTCAAACTGTTTATATACTGCTGGACGTTCTCGTTGCTGGTGACGCTACTTCTTGCCCGTCCCCTCCCTCCCTTCCCAAGGGAATAAAAACCTGGGCCAAGGTTTATTTATGAGTATTTATGTTGTCTGTATACTTTTTCCAGAATTCGTTCATGACTGTTTATGTGGTTATCATCTGCTGTCAACTAACGAGAGCATTTCCAGTACATTCAGTCTTTCGTCACAACTTATGTTTCTTTGATCTAAGATCTATAGGACTCATATCGTTGGACATCCTTTAAGTGCAATGAGAAGACTTCACACTAACTGTGAATATTTCACTTCTGATATAAAGTGAATTGTTTCTCAGTCACTAACCATATATAACTGAAAGTTATTTGGATGGCAATCTGAAAAAAAACATGACTTACTAAGTGCAGTGTTTCAGTCATCTTCTGGTGATAATGCATTACTTAAAATTACTCCAAGATTCCCTATTACATCCCATTATTTCAGCATTTATTTACACCGTAAATATCCTCAGTGTTGGTAATTATCACTTTTCTTCTGTCCCATTTCTTGACATTCAGTTATCTACGTTAAATTTCTTCATATATTTTCTCTCCACATGTTCAAGTTTTCCTTCTTTTCGAATAGTGATCACATTTTATAAAAAAATTTTGAAAATGGTTTTTGCATCAATAAAACATAGACATTTAATTATTTTATTAATTCTGGCAAATCATTTGTACAAACCAGAAACATTATTAATGGTTCCAATGATTCTTGTAGGACATCAATAGTAGAATATCACCATGTTTTTTTCTCAGTAACATTGATCATAATTTTCTTCCTTATTTGTTCATCCATTGCAATAATTCGCTATTTATTTCCTGGTTTTCTGAATATCCTGATAAATTCTTCAGAAACATTTCTATGTAAAGAATTTTTATAAACCAAATAAATACATTCTGGTTGTTGTTTTCTTCAGCGGCTTAAAATGTTGAAATAGAATCAAACTTGACCTGACGCTGTGTACACTGATACCTGGTTTTTGCTAAGTAGTTATTTTCAGTCGCTCTTAAGGATTTTTCCAGATATTTTTGCCATGATTTTTGTCAGTTTGAAGGAACTTTATTTCCACTTTTCTTTTAAAAACTGACAATCTTTTTCCTAACTGTCCTGGTGTTCATATTTAATAGAGACGTGTGTGTGTGTGTGTGTGTGTGCGTGTGGTCACCTAGTTGTGCTCACCTAGTTGTGGTTACAGGGGTCTAGCCACAGCTCCTGGCTCTGCCTCTTCACTGGCTGCTACTAAGGCACTCTTCCTGCCTCGTGAGCTTTATCATACCTCTTCTCTATGCTGCTTATGGTGTTCACATTTAAGTAATAGAGGCGTGTGTGGGGGGGGAAGGTCGAGGGTGAGTGCTTCCCTGAGTATGTCAGTTCAATTCTTTAACCAGAGGTTTGGTAAGATGGAGAAGGAAGAAGGATGGATAAAGATGGAATGTGGAGGAGGGGAAGGTTTGGGTTGAGGAGAGGGGGAGGGGGAGGGAAGGAGGGGGCCGAAGAGAGGGGGAGGGAAGGTGGGGGTCGAGGAGAGGAGGGGAAGGTGGGAGGTGGAGGAGAGGAGGAGGGGAAGGTGGGGGGTCGACGATAGGGGGAGGGGAAGGTGGGAGGTCGAGGAGAGGAGGAGGGGTAGGTGGGGATTGATGTGAGGGGGAGGGGAAGTTGGGGGGTTGAGGAGAGGAAGAGGAGAAGGTGGGGGGTTGAGGGAAGGGAGATGGGAAGGTGGGGGTCGAGGAGAGGAGGAGGGGAAGGGGGGGGGTTGAAGAGAGGGGGAGGGGAAGGTGGGGGGTCGAGGAGAGGAGGAGGGGAAGGGAGAGTTGAAGAGAGGGGGGTAATAAGGGTAAGTTTGGATACCCACTTTGTAGTATATCATATTTACAATGAACTTTTTCAGAAATCCAATAAAACTTTTAACAATGACAGAATCATTGTTGTAAATATTTGACGATGTTGGTTCCAATGTTATCAATAAATAATTTGCAAACATTTTTTCATCCTATTTACTGGCTAAGTTAATATTTTAATCAGCTGGAAATTGTAAATAGTTATCGAAGGCTCATCATTAGTGTTTAATTGAAGTGAACATTATAGGAAGTCATGTTGGAAAAGTTCAGAAGTTCATTATCAACTTGAAAAACTTAGAATTTATTGTACCAATAACTAAAACAAACTTCACATTCCAATGTCATGTATTTTTAAATAGAAAGTTGTTAGCGGCATCACAGAATAATTGTGGTGATGTCTCCGGGTAAATGTAACAAAATACAGCTTCGAGCCTTGAAATTATTCTGTTTATCATGTTTGTTTACGTAAACGAGATGAATGTTAATCCTCTCGATAATTTACACCAACTTAGACAAGGCAATATAACCACAGGTCTGCCACGTTAACTGCTTCACCTCCTCATTTTCCTCCTCAGATCAGACAAATAAATGTATTTTATCTTTTTTTCCCATATATGGAAAATTGTGGGACCTATAGCCTCGAAGAAGTGGATAAAAGGCCTCAAGGAAAAATAATTGAATTTCTTCCTGAAGCCATTTGAATATTCCACTTTCCCTAAGAGTCCATCTTTTTTTTATACATATTCTTAAAATTAAAATATATTACATTTCGTAAACTTTCGATATTTTGGATTATTTTTACAAAACGAGAGACTAGCTTTTTCAGGAAAATTTTCAGAGGTTAATGACATGCAGTCATTAGCGTCTGATAAAAGACAGCACAATAAGTGTCAGGGGCCCAAGACTGGTCAACTGCCTCCCAACATACATAAGGGGGATTACCAGTAGACTTCTGGCTGTCTTCAAGAGGGAGCTGGACAGATACCTAAAGTCACTGCAGGATCAGCCTGGCTATTGTTAATACGTGGGACTGCGTGCGGCCAGCAGTAAGAGCCTAGTTGATCAGGCACTGATTCACCGGGAGGCCTGGTCATGGAGCGGGCCGCGGGGGCGTTGATCCCCGGAATACCCTCCAGAGATCGACCAGAGATCCGGAGAAAGTTTCGGTCTGGTGGTCCTAAGACTGCCAGTCCGATTCTCTACCACTGCATCACAAAGAGTCTTAAAAGATTCCCAACCAGTATCCCTGAAGACTTTATGTAAAGCAGTGATGAACTCTTGCATTAGCTCTCGTAAAACTGCCTAAAAACGAGTTCGTTCATTTCTCCACTGAATTCTTACTTTCGTTTATCACGAATTTTTAGCATATCTTACAATATATTTATTTACGTGCATTTGCAAGGTACGAAAACTTATGTCATTCACCAGGTAATATGAGGTAAAATGTTTGTGGCCTCCAACTGAGGCTAGCAAATCTTGACTAACATAAATAATTAACGAGAAATTTCTTGCATGGAGACATTGACCCAGGGATGCTCCTGGAGACATTGACCCAGGGTTGCTCCTTGAGACATTGACCCAGGGATGCTCGTGGAGACATTGACCCAGGGTTGCTCCTTGAGACATTGACCCAGGGTTGCTCCTGGAGACATTGACCCAGGGATGCTCCTGGAGACATTGACCCAGGGATGCTCGTGGAGACATTGACCCAGGGTTGCTCCTGGAGACATTGACCCAGGGATGCTCCTGGAGACATTGACCCAGGGTTGCTCCTGGAGACATTGACCCAGGGATGCTCCTGGAGACATTGACCCAGGGTTGCTCCTTGAGACATTGACCCAGGGATGCTCGTGGAGACATTGACCCAGGGTTGCTCCTGGAGACATTGACCCAAGGATGCTCCTGGAGACATTGACCCAGGGTTGCTCCTGGAGACATTGACCCAGGGATGCTCCTGGAGACATTGACCCAGGGATGCTCCTGGAGACATTGACCCAGGGATGCTCCTGGAGACATTGACCCAGGGATGCTCGTGGAGACATTGACCCAGGGATGCTCCTGGAGACATTGACCCAGGGTTGCTCCTGGAGACATTGACCCAGGGTTGCTCCTGGAGGCATTAACCCAGGGTTGCTCCTGGAGACATTGACCCAGGGTTGCTCCTGGAGACATTGACCCAGGGATGCTCCTGGAGACATTAACCCAGGGTTGCTCCTGGAGACATTGACCCAGGGATGCTCCTGGAGACATTGACCCAGGGTTGCTCCTGGAGGCATCACTGCTATCTTGGTGCATCCCATATCAGCTATACATAAATATTGGTTAATTTATGTTAATGTGTGCAATATGTTAATGTGTGACTGTTTTTATGAATTGTGAGTCTGTGATATGATTTCAAGGTATTTATTTTCCCTGAAAGCGGCCGTATGGAGTGCCATCTACTACTGGGTAAAAGATTTAACTTCTCCTTTAATTCCAGTCAGCCAGTTTGATGTTGCAGCTGCTGATGTGCCACCGTAAGACCGTCCTGATATTGTTGCAATAACACAAGACTGTCAGTTTGCTTCTTTATTGTGTTATCTGGTGTTTCGTGTCAGCCAACTGCTTGACTTTGAAAATCAGCTCTGTTTAACCTACCTTTGGCTCTAGATCCTACTTTTGGAACAGATTCTTTCCTGCTTAAGATGTATTCCTTGGTCACTGCACTCACTCGTCTGACATCAACATAACGTTGAAAATTTGAAAAATTCCTATTCATAAATTATTTTTTTAAACAAAATCTTATGAGTCACGTAATTAAGCACAAATTTTAAAAATTAATCCATGTTAAGCGCTAAACCCAAGTGAGTCATTCAGCGCAAGACGTGTTGGAGGTTCGATCCTCCGTCTGGTGAGCGCCAGACAGACGCGCTTCCTATTTGTACTCGCCTAGATGTTCAGTAATTAAGCACAGAGCAGTTCATTACAGTAGCACAAGACAAAGCATCAAATTTCAACCCGGGGTTCACTAATTATTTCCAACCTGGGTCATTGTTATTAGCTCATGATTATATCTACATGGTTAATGAGTTTTTTTTTTTTTTTTTTTTTTTTTGGCAGAGACATTATTTAAATTTAACTACACACTGTCCAAAGTAATCTACATATAGGATTACGTAATGCAATCTTAAAACCTATTTAAAGCATAAAATACTCATCACTACAGTAAGCAAGATAGATAAGGACTACATCAGTCGTTTTAATATTTTCCATCTGTCAACACACATTAAAACATATCCTCATCTATTAAAAGTTTGGTTTTATGGATGATGCAATTTGTCATATACTTTTGACAGGTTTCGAGAGGTTTCCTTCTCCCACAGTCCGGCCCTGCAAATAATAATCATTTTTTAGTGTTCCACAGCTTTTGTGTGGAACAAATTACATCCCAAACACTAGAGCTTCCCTGAAACTTTTGCCTTCCAGTCCTTCAGCATTAGTCTATGAAGTTGTCTGTTGAGAAATATTTGATTTTATAATTATTTACATTGGTTAAAATTGTCAACTTCACTTTTTATGTGGCATATTCTACGTATAAAAACATGCTACTTTTATTGCTAGTAAATATTATCGAAGGTAAATTAAAAATATAAGAAAATTATCACAGTTTTCAATAATATTCGAGTTTATTTTTTGCTTGTAATGCGCAAGAGTGTCAAAAGTAATCTAAAATGTTTCCATTCCAATTTAAAAAAAAAAGTTAAACCACAAAAACCAATGTTAAGGTTTTAGCGCCTTGGGTGTGTAGTGAAGCACCTTGTATATAAGTGGTTGGACTCATCCAGGCGCATCAGTCTGTTTCTCATCCTCATTGAACATGTTTCTGAAAGTATTGTGACACTGCAGTGTTGTCACGATTACTTATCAACGCTTCTGATGTAAATTGTTTCGTAGAAGTGATGTCAACGTTCAAAGTATTTTTAAGGCGGTTCAAACCTGAGAAACAGTCTGACATCTCACTCATTACATTATATACTCTTCTGAATAAGTTGCAGCGCTGTATAGCCCTTGTGGTTTCGCACTTCTTTTTGATTATAATAATAATAATTCTGAATAAGTAGAGAGCCTTTGAGCCTCTGCCTTGGCCAAGTTTACTTAAATTCCAAACATTTCTTGGAAATACATAAATGCTGAGCTTCTACAAGTCTCTGAAGACCCCATTTTGGAATTTGGGTAAAATTTGCACAGGCAAACATTATCAGCTTTTTCGAAAGACTGTATATGGAGGGTGAAATGCTGATATACACCAAGTGTTGTGTGTGCCTCTCAGTGTACATATATGATACTTCTTTAATGTGTTTTAGGTTTAAAGTACTGTTGACATGCAGACTTAATGACAGTTTGAATAATCGATAGCCTTTAAACCTAATTAACCGTAAAATGGTTAAATCAACTTTGGATTAGCTTGGAGAGTACCAAAAAATGGGATCTGATTAGGGAATAGCTTTTGATCTTGTGTTGTAGCAGTGGGTATAATTGGATCATCTACTGTAGACGAAGAAGCTGCAAGATCTAATGGAGAGGTAAGCCACTTAGTAACAGAATTTAATGTTAGGGGACATATATGGTGGTATGTAATCTTACACTGATATTAATTTGAGTGGGTAAATAATAACTTGGGGAAGGATGAATTATTATAATCATGGGGGAGCGCTAAACCTGGTGGGATTATACAGCGCCTGTGTGGGGAAAGGCATGGAAGGCATTCAGGCTTAATTTAGGGAACTGGAGCGCAGATACAATCCCTTGGATCAAGAGCCACGCACCAGCTGAAATCTTCCTTGAAGGGTGAAGGGCTGAAGAGGATATTTCGTTACTTGTAAGACTAAATATTTTGATAATTAATATTGTTTATAGTTATTTCCTTGGGGTTTTATTATTAAATGTATTTTCTATGTTGTTCACTGTTTTTCTCCACATTCTTGCGTTATTTTTTTTATTAACTATTATTCCTCACATAAACGTGAGGTAATGGCAATTTTTTTAATTTCATGACGTAAATTAACGGTGGAAATATTTATAATTATTATTACACGGTTACCCAGTTATTGATAACAGCGTGTTGTATGGGAGTAAATGGCTGTATACGAAGAGCAGATAACTTAACTCTCGAGTTAATTGTCACTGTGTTGAACGAATTACATTAGAAATAAGGCTACTGTTAAAAGCTTTCATAGCAATAAGCGGTAAATAATGCCAATGAAAAAATTTTGCAGGTTGCAATTGTGGTCTTTTATGTGGTAGGCTCCATGGCTGGCCCTGACTCTCGCCCCTCCTACAGACCATCAAACCCCAAGTACGGAGTACCTGGTCCTGAGACGAGTGTCATCCAAAAATAAAGTTAAAAAGATTTCCTGTGACTTTGTGGCCATCTTTTAAAGAAAGTGTTTCACACTAGCATAATATTATAGTGTCATATGAGCCGAGGTGCAGCTGCACTGTGAAATAAAGTAATGAACTTAATGCTATTTTTGTCAGGTTCCTGCTCGGTACGACTTCAATTGGACCGTCAAAGACGACCAGTCAGGTAACGACTACGGTCAACAAGAGTCTCGTGACGGCGATAACACCCATGGCTCTTATCAGGTGCTTCTTCCCGATGGTCGTGTTGAAAATGTAGTCTACACTGTTAACGGTGGCTCTGGCTACGTGGCTGAAGTGACTTACCAGGGCCAGGCCCAGTACCCAACACACCAGACCTACACTCCAGGTCCTGGTTATAT
>NW_027197064.1:40000-69735 GCF_038502225.1 Cherax quadricarinatus | reverse complement strand
TTTCATGGTGATTTTGGTGGTGTTTTGAGTGTATTCAGCGGTGTTTTAGTATTCAGTGGTGTATTTGGGAGTACTCAAATGGTGTTTTTGGAAGTGTTTCAGTGATGTTTGGAAATGTTCAAAGGTGTTCAAAGGTGTTTTGAGTGTGTTCAAATGTTGTTTTTGAAGGTGTTCAAGGGTGTTTTGAAGGTGTTCAAGGGTGTTTTGAAGGTGTTCGAAGGTGTTTTGAGGTTACTCAAAGGTGTTTTGAAGGTGTTCAAGGGTGTTTATGTGAGTATTCAAAGGTGTTTTGAAGGTGTACAAATGATTATGAGAGTACTTATGAAGGTGTTCAAATGATGTGCAAGAGTACTTATGAAGGTGTTCTGGGAGTATTCAGAGGTGACTTTGGGGGTGTTCGAATGATGTTTTGGAGTATTTCAGTGTTGTTTGGAAATGTATAAAGGTATTTTTGTGAGTATTCAAATGATTTAAGAGAGTGTTTTGAAGGAGTTCAAGGGTGTTATGTGAGTATTCAAATGATTATGAGAGTGTTTTGGGGGTGTTCAAAGTAAAGTGTTTGAGTTAGTTTTTGTGACTTTTTTTTTCTGATGTATTGTGTCCCCTTAATAACTTTAATGAACTAAAAGGGTAAAAACGAGAAAATGCCTAGTCTGGAGACTGAGGGATGAGTTGTAATTTAATGAAATGTGTAAGTGCAGATAAATTAGAGATGTCAAATCTTATTTGGGAGTACTCAAATAGTGTTTTGGAAATGTTCAAAGTTGTTTTGAGTGTGTTCAAATGTTGTTTTTGAAGGTGTTCAAGGGTGTTTTGAAGGTGTTCAAGGGTGTTTTGAAGGTGTTCAAAGGTGTTTTGAGGTTATTCAAAGGTGTTTTGAGTGTGTTCAAATGATTATGAGAGTGCTTTGAAGGTGTTTTGAAGGTGTTCAAGGGTGTTTATGTGAGTATTCAAAGGTGTTTTTGAAGGTGTACAAATGATTATGAGAGTACTTATGAAGGCGTTCAAATGATGTGGAAGAGTACTTATGAAGGTGTTCTGGGAGTATTCAGAGGTGATTTGGGGGTGTTCGAATGATGTTTTTGGAGTATTTCAGTGTTGTTTGGAAATGTATAAAGGTATTTTTTGTGAGTATTCAAATGATTTATGAGAGTGTTTTGAAGATGTTCAAAGTAAAAGTGCGTATTTAACTTCGTAATATGTAAAATTGTGAGTAGTGAATTTAACGAAAGTGGATGTGGTGACTTTCTGATGCATGTGTCCCCTTATTAACTTTAATGAACTAAAAGGGTTAAAACGAGAAAAATTGGGGGGGATATGAGTGAAAATTGTGAGGTGTTGGTTGGAGTGTGAGGGTTTGGGAGGGTGGGTAAAAGGGTAGACAAGATTCAACCTGTGTGCGCGTGGTCCTTTTTAGTTCATTTAACTTAATGAGTGGAATACTGACGTCACTGACCACCGAGTAAACGCTTTTTTTTTAGTTCATTTAACTTAATGAGAGGAAACTTTTAGTTCATTTTAAAATAATAAGGGGAAGATGTTTAGACCTGTAGTAAGCATGCCCCCATAGGAGGAGTATTTTGAATGCTTATACCCAGAGGGGGGATTCCAAAAAACTTGATCCGAGGAGAATTTCGAAAACCCCATAGGGGGGAATCCAAAAAAAACTTGATCCAAGGAGATGGAGAATTTCGAAAACCCCATAGGGGGGATCCAAAAAACTTGATCCGAGGAGATGGAGTCATGGTATTGTCGAGAAAATTTGGGGTGAAAGGAGGGGTACCCAAAAATTTGATCCAAGGAATTGGAGAAATTCAAAACCCTTGATCCAAGGAGATGGAGACTTTCGAAACCCCCCATAGGGGGAATCCAAAAAATTTGATCTGAGGAGATGGAGACTTGGTATTATCCGAAAAAACTTGATCCGAGGAGATGGAGAAATCAAAAAAACTTGATCCGAGGAGATGGAGAAATCCAAAAACCTTGATCCAAGGAGATGGAGAATTTTGAAAACCCCATAGGGGGGATCCAAAAAACTTGATCCGAGGAGATGGAGAATTTCGAAAACCCTATAGGGGGGGAATCCAAAAACTTGTATTATCGAGAAATTTTTTGGGTTGGGGGGTGAAAGTGGGAGGGGGATCCGAGGAGATGGAGAAATTCAAAACCCCCAGAGGGGGGAATCCAAAAACTTGATCCGAGGAGATCATAAGAATTTCGAAACCCCCATAGGGGGGAATCCAAAAACTTGTATTATCGAGTGAAAAAAAATTGGGATGGTGGGGGGTGAAAGTGAGAGGGGGAACCTCAAAAATTTGATCCGAGGAGATGGAGAGCACAAGAAAATGAAATTCAAAAAAAAATCGAAAAAAATCGGGGCGCTGGGGGCGATCCGGACGACGCTGCAGAAGGCGCAGCAGAAGGCGTGGGCGGGGGTCGCGAAGGGCGCGGGCGCGCGGGCGGGGCGGGGCGCGCGGGCGGGGCGCGCGGCGCGACGGCGGGGTCGCGAAGGGGGGGGGGTCGTGGGCGGGGGGGGGTATTGGATGGGGGGTCAAGGGTGAGGTAGTCTCGAGGGCGAGGTCATGGTCAAAACCGGAAGTAACACCTAGGTGTGAAAAGGTGACCCTCCAGCTGCTGGTCCTAGATCGGATACCTCGCTCAGTGGAAGGCCTAAACCGGAAGGGACGCCCCAGCCGCATGCCTTTTTCCGGAAGGGACGCCCCAGCCGCATTTTTCACTACTTATATATATATATATGTATATATATATATATATATATTTTTTATTTTTTATTATCACACTGGCCGATTCCCACCAAGGCAGGGTGGCCCGAAAAGGAAAAACTTTCACCATCATTCACTCCATCACTGTCTTGCCAGAAGGGTGCTTTACACTACAGTTTTTAAACTGCAACATTAACACCCCTCCTTCAGAGTGCAGGCACTGTACTTCCCATCTCCAGGACTCAAGTCCGGCCTGCCGGTTTCCCTGAATCCCTTCATAAATGTTACTTTGCTCACACTCCAACAGCACGTCAAGTATTAAAAACCATTTGTCTCCATTCACTCCTATCAAACACGCTCACGCATGCCTGCTGGAAGTCCAAGCCCCTCGCACACAAAACCTCCTTTACCCCCTCCCTCCAACCTTTCCTAGGCCGACCCCTACCCCGCCTTCCTTCCACTACAGACTGATACACTCTTGAAGTCATTCTGTTTCGCTCCATTCTCTCTACATGTCCGAACCACCTCAACAACCCTTCCTCAGCCCTCTGGACAACAGTTTTGGTAATCCCGCACCTCCTCCTAACTTCCAAACTACGAATTCTCTGCATTATATTCACACCACACATTGCCCTCAGACACGACATCTCCACTGCCTCCAGCCTTCTCCTCGCTGCAACATTCATCACCCACGCTTCACACCCATATAAGAGCGTTGGTAAAACTATACTCTCATACATTCCCTTCTTTGCCTCCAAGGACAAAGTTCTTTGTCTCCACACACTCCTAAGTGCACCACTCACTCTTTTTCCCTCATCAATTCTATGATTCACCTCATCTTTCATAGACCCATCCGCTGACACGTCCACTCCCAAATATCTGAATACGTTCACCTCCTCCATACTCTCTCCCTCCAATCTGATATTCAATCTTTCATCACCTAATATTTTTGTTATCCTCATAACCTTACTCTTTCCTGTATTCACCTTTAATTTTCTTCTTTTGCACACCCTACCAAATTCATCCACCAATCTCTGCAACTTCTCTTCAGAATCTCCCAAGAGCACAGTGTCATCAGCAAAGAGCAGCTGTGACAACTCCCACTTTGTGTGTGATTCTTTATCTTTTAACTCCACGCCTCTTGCCAAGACCCTCGCATTTACTTCTCTTACAACCCCATCTATAAATATATTAAACAACCACGGTGACATCACACATCCTTGTCTAAGGCCTACTTTTACTGGGAAAAAATTTCCCTCTTTCCTACATACTCTAACTTGAGCCTCACTATCCTCGTAAAAACTCTTCACTGCTTTCAGTAACCTACCTCCTACACCATACACTTGCAACATCTGCCACATTGCCCCCCTATCCACCCTGTCATACGCCTTTTCCAAATCCATAAATGCCACAAAGACCTCTTTAGCCTTATCTAAATACTGTTCACTTATATGTTTCACTGTAAACACCTGGTCCACACACCCCCTACCTTTCCTAAAGCCTCCTTGTTCATCTGCTATCCTATTCTCCGTCTTACTCTTAATTCTTTCAATTATAACTCTACCATACACTTTACCAGGTACACTCAACAGACTTATCCCCCTATAATTTTTGCACTCTCTTTTATCCCCTTTGCCTTTATACAAAGGAACTATGCATGCTCTCTGCCAATCCCTAGGTACCTTACCCTCTTCCATACATTTATTAAATAATTGCACCAACCACTCCAAAACTATATCCCCACCTGCTTTTAACATTTCTATCTTTATCCCATCAATCCCGGCTGCCTTACCCCCTTTCATTTTACCTACTGCCTCACGAACTTCCCCCACACTCACAACTGGCTCTTCCTCACTCCTACAAGATGTTATTCCTCCTTGCCCTATACACGAAATCACAGCTTCCCTATCTTCATCAACATTTAACAATTCCTCAAAATATTCCCTCCATCTTCCCAATACCTCTAACTCTCCATTTAATAACTCTCCTCTCCTATTTTTAACTGACAAATCCATTTGTTCTCTAGGCTTTCTTAACTTGTTAATCTCACTCCAAAACTTTTTCTTATTTTCAACAAAATTTGTTGATAACATCTCACCCACTCTCTCATTTGCTCTCTTTTTACATTGCTTCACCACTCTCTTAACTTCTCTCTTTTTCTCCATATACTCTTCCCTCCTTGCATCACTTCTACTTTGTAAAAACTTCTCATATGCTAACTTTTTCTCCCTTACTACTCTCTTTACATCATCATTCCACCAATCGCTCCTCTTCCCTCCTGCACCCACTTTCCTGTAACCACAAACTTCTGCTGAACCCTCTAACACTACATTTTTAAACCTACCCCATACCTCTTCGACCCCATTGCCTATGCTCTCATTAGCCCATCTATCCTCCAATAGCTGTTTATATCTTACCCTAACTGCCTCCTCTTTTAGTTTATAAACCTTCACCTCTCTCTTCCCTGATGCTTCTATTCTCCTTGTATCCCATCTACCTTTTACTCTCAGTGTAGCTACAACTAGAAAGTGATCTGATATATCTGTGGCCCCTCTATAAACATGTACATCCTGAAGTCTACTCAACAGTCTTTTATCTACCAATACATAATCCAACAAACTACTGTCATTTCGCCCTACATCATATCGTGTATACTTATTACCTATAACTAAACCCCTTTCTATACAAAGTTCAATCAAAGGGCTCCCATTATCATTTACACCTGGCACCCCAAACTTACCTACCACACCCTCTCTAAAAGTTTCTCCTACTTTAGCATTCAAGTCCCCTACCACAATTACTCTCTCACTTGGTTCAAAGGCTCCTATACATTCACTTAACATCTCCCAAAATCTCTCTCTCTCCTCTGCATTCCTCTCTTCTCCAGGTGCATACACGCTTATTATGACCCACTTCTCGCATCCAACCTTTACTTTAATCCACATAATTCTTGAATTTACACATTCATATTCTCTTTTCTCCTTCCATAACTGATCATTTAACATTACTGCTACCCCTTCCTTTGCTCTAACTCTCTCAGATACTCCAGATTTAATCCCATTTATTTCCCCCCACTGAAACTCTCCTACCCCCTTCAGCTTTGTTTCGCTTAGGGTCAGGACATCCAACTTCTTTTCATTCATAACATCAGCAATCATCTGTTTCTTGTCATCCGCACTACATCCACGCACATTTAAGCAACCCAGTTTTATAAAGTTTTTCTTCTTCTCTTTTTTAGTAATTGTATACAGGAGAAGGGGTTACTAGCCCATTGCTCCCGGCATTTTAGTCGCCTCATACGACACGCATGGCTTACGGAGGAAAGATTCTTTTCCACTTCCCCATGGACAATAGAAGAAATAAAAAAGAACAAGAGCTATTTAGAAAAAGGAGAAAAACCTAGATGTATGTATATATATATATGCATGTGCGTGTCTGTGAAGTGTGACCAAAGTGTAAGTAGGAGTAGCAAGATATCCCTGTTATCTTAGCGTGTTTATGAGACAGAAAAAGAAAACCAGCAATCCTACCATCATGCAAAACAGTTACAGGTTTTTGTTTCACAGTCATCTGGCAGGACGGTAGTACTTCCCTGGGTGGTTGCTGTCTACCAACCTACTACCTACATATATATATATATATGTACATATATATATATATGTACATATATATATATATGTACATATATATATTTGTATATATATACATATATATATATATATATATATATATATATATATATATATATATATATATATATATATATATATATATATATATATATATATATATATATATATATATATATATATATATATATATATATATATATATATATATATATATATATATATATATATATATATATATATATATATATATATATATATATATATATACTTCCCTGGGTGGTTGCTGTCTACCAACCTACTACCTACATATATATATATATGTACATATATATATATATGTACATATATATATATATGTACATATATATATTTGTATATATATATACATATATATATATATATATATATATATATATATATATATATATATATATATATATATATATATATATATATATATATATATATATATATATATATATATATATATATATATATATATATATATATATATATATATATATATATATATATATATATATATATATATATATATATATATATACATGTATATATATAAAAAAATATAGGGAGGTACCACCTCTAGAACTGTTATAGGGACCCTCATCCTCAGAGAAAAGAATAAACTTGCTTCAGGGAAAACTCAAGATTCTCCCTGAAGCTGTTTGGGAATTTTCTCCTACCACCCCCTATATTATGTATATATATTTTATTTAAAGACAAAATACATTGACAAAACATTCACAAAAATATGATACAAAGTAAAACAACATAGGTAACTCAGAGCTACATCTCGAATACTTCGTCCAGCTCCCCTGAGGTGGGCCGCGTGCCCAGAATGCTGCAGGCATTTCCTCTCTGGATCGCAACACTGAGTCTCTGAAAGAGGAAGCTGGTCGCCCTGTGGTCCTTGGTTTCTATGATGAGCTTTTCACCCAGCTCTTTGAGGAACTTTAGAGCACACTTGCCCCATGCTCCAAATGTCTCCGACCCTATTGGAATGAAGTTATAGCAAGGGGGAAGGTCTTCATATTTTCGGATCTTCTGGGTCTCCCTGTGGCTGGCAGCTCCACCCCCTTCCACTACAGAGTATGGCAAGTAGGTGTCTGCCAATGTGGCAGCACAGGTGTAGTCCCAGGCAATCTGCTTTCCATCCTTCCAGGGTAGCATAGTGGCTCCATCAGGACGCTTTTGACTTCCATCAGACCTCTGTACTTGGGGTTCCCGTTGAGCTGGGCAACGGGCTGTGGCGAGGCTTCTCTTTATTATGTCATTGATCTCCTCATGTCTGGCATACTTCCCTTCTGCTGTGTGGCACACGAGACCATGGAGTCCGAATTGATCAGCTGTCGCCCTGCCGCAAATACACCTATGTTCGGTGAGGATGGGGGCGGCTAGGCGAAGAGCAACACCAATCCGAATGGCCTGTGGGTCGAGACGGGTGCCCAGGGAGGAATTGGGAACAGCTAACAGGAAATCTCCTGAGTGTGGTGCCTTCACTGCCAGGAGACGAGCTTTGTTCTTTCCTGAAGCATTGGAGAGCATTGTGTTGGCGATTTTTTCCATGATCGGTTTGTCCCAGTGGGACTGTTTGTGCTGTTTGGGAGGAGCTGGTCTACTGAAGGAGTCTGTAAGGGTGTCCCACCGAATTGCTGCTTCAGTAAACCTGGGGTCTTGAGCTCCTACCAAGTCTCTCAAGCGTTCGGGCACTATCTTCTTGACTAATGCACTGGAAGCCAAACACGAAGACAGAAAAGCAGGTAAAGCAACATGCGTTGCTTTACGCACCCCTATACCTCCCAGTCGCACTGGGAGGGTTGCTTTTTATATATATATATATATATATATATATATATATATATATATATATATATATATATATATATATATATATATATATATATATATATATATGCAATAAGATCACAGTAAACAGGTGATTTCAAAATATGCAAAACAACCACTCTGAAAGAATAGAGAAATTCCAAGAGCTTTCGTGACTACTCACATAATGAGTGAGTAGTCACGAAAGCGCTTGGAATTTCTCTATTCTTTCAGAGTGGTTGTTTTGCATATATATATATATATATATATATATATATATATATATATATATATATATATATATATATATATATATATATATATATATATATATATATATATATATATATATATATATATATATATATATATATATATATATATATATATATATATATATATATATATATATATATATATATATATATATATATATATGCAAAACAACCACTCTGAAAGAATAGATAAATTCCAAGCGCTTTCGTGACTACTCACTCATTATGTGAGTAGTCACGAAAGCGCTTGGAATTTCTCTATTCTTTCGGAGTGGTTGTTTTGCATATTCTGAAATCACCTGTTTACTGTGATCTTATTGCATATATATATATTTATATATCTATATATATATATATATATATATATATATATGTATATATATATATATATATATATATATATATATATATATATATATATGTATATATATATGTATATATATATATGTATATATATATATGTATATATATATATATATATATATATATATATATATATATATATATATATATATATATATATATATATATATATATATATATATATATGTATATATATATATACATGTATATATATATATATATATATATATATATATATATATATATATATATATATATATATATATATATATATATATATATATATATATATATATATATATATATATATATATATATGCAATAAGATCACAGTAAACAGGTGATTTCAGAATATGCAAAACAATTATTAGCTCCATTGGGTCAGTTTCATATAAATTATCCAACTGGCTTGTTGATATTTTGAGCCCTATTGTTGGCAAAATTTCTAACTTTAATGTTAAAAACAACATAGACTTGGTTGATAAATTAAGCTCCTTGACTGACCTAAATGATTTTAACATGGTTAGTTTTGATGTTACTTCCTTGTTTACGAAAGTTCCTGTTGTTGATTTATTAAGTTTCTTATCTGAAGAACTCGTTAACTATGATTTACCATTTCCAGTTCCTACTATCATTAAACTTATTAAACTATGCATTGTTGATGCAAAATTTGTATTTAATGATAAATTTTACACTCAGAAGTTTGGTATGGCAATGGGAAATCCTCTTTCACCTGTTCTTAGTAACCTATACATGGAATTTTTTGAAACAAGGTTACTTAACACAATCCTCCCTAATAGAGCTAAATGGTTCAGATATGTTGATGATATTTTGTGTCTTATGCCCAAAAATGTAGATATACACCATTTCCTTGGAAAATTAAATAGCTTAGCCCATTCAATAAACTTTACTGTTGAGTTTGAAGAAAATAACTCATTGCCTTTTCTAGATGTTTTAATTATTAAGGGTAATAATGAATTCAAATTTAAAATTTACAGAAAACCTACTAATAACTGTTCTTATGTCCACTATTATTCCTCGCATCAAGATAGAGTCAAACTGTCTGTTTTCTCATCAATGTTTCTGAGAGCTTTACGAATTTGTAGTCCTGAGTTCATAGATGAGGAAATATCCAAAATTTATGAAATATGTAATGATTTAAAATACCCAAGAAATGTAATTGATAAATCTTTTAAAGTTGCCAGAAATACTTTTTACAATCCAAAAAGGGACAACCAGCCTTATTCAAATAAAAATATGTTGGTTCTCCCTTACCATGAAAACTTGGTTGATATGCCTTCTCTTCTTAAGACTTTTAATATTAAAGTTGTATTAAAAAATCTCGATACAGTAAAAAAACTTTTGATAAAGAATTCCCCCCAAAATGCTGATGGATGTGTCTATAAGATTCCTTGTAAAATTTGCGATAAAGTTTATTACGGTCAAACTGGTAAAAATCTCGAACTAAGATTAAAACAACATAAATATAGCATTAGAACTGGACAAGATTCCAATGCTCTATTTATTCATGTAAGAGATTTTAACCATCCAATTGATTTTCAAAAAGTTGAGAAAGTAGTATCAAGCAAGTCCATTGTCGACAGGAATATAATTGAATCTTGTTTCATAAAAAGCAGTTTTGACAATAATATGAATATTTCCTTTGGTTTATGTAAATTAGATCCATTTATAATTAATAGAATTTGGGAAGAATTTAATAATACACTGGACAAATAATCTTTAAAATTTCTTATTTCTTGGGTAGAATAGTTTGTGGGGTGAGTTGTGCCAAGGACCTTTCCAAGTTGGCTCGCCGCGCGTCACGTGTTTAAACCGTTGTGGGATCTGATAGTGAGGTGCCGACCAGACCCCTTATATAGCTTCCTTGGATGCTTTACTTTCATAGTTCCTTGATAATGTGAGTAGTCACGAAAGCGCTTGGAATTTCTCTATTCTTTCAGAGTGGTTGTTTTGCATATATATATATATATATATATATATATATATATATATATATATATATATATATATATATATATATATATATATATATATATATATATATATATATATATATATATATATATTTATTATCACACCGGCCGATTCCCACCAAGGCAGGGTGGCCCGAAAAAGAAAAACTTTCACCATCATTCACTCCATCACTGTCTTGCCAGAAGGGTGCTTTACACTACAGTTTTTAAACTGCAACATTAACACCCCTCCTTCAGAGTGCAGGCACTGTACTTCCCATCTCCAGGACTCAAGTCCGGCCTGCCGGTTTCCCTGAATCCCTTCATAAATGTTACTTTGCTCACACTCCAACAGCACGTCAAGTATTAAAAACCATTTGTCTCCATTCACTCCTATCAAACACGCTCACGCATGCCTGCTGGAAGTCCAAGCCCCTCGCACACAAAACCTCCTTTACCCCCTCCCTCCAACCCTTCCTAGGCCGACCCCTACCCCGCCTTCCTTCCACTACAGACTGATACACTCTTGAAGTCATTCTATTTCGCTCCATTCTCTCTACATGTCCGAACCACCTCAACAACCCTTCCTCAGCCCTCTGGACAACAGTTTTGGTAATCCCGCACCTCCTCCTAACTTCCAAACTACGAATTCTCTGCATTATATTCACACCACACATTGCCCTCAGACATGACATCTCCACTGCCTCCAGCCTTCTCCTCGCTGCAACATTCATCACCCACGCTTCACACCCATATAAGAGCGTTGGTAAAACTATACTCTCATACATTCCCCTCTTTGCCTCCAAGGACAAAGTTCTCTGTCTCCACAGACTCCTAAGTGCACCACTCACTCTTTTTCCCTCATCAATTCTATGATTCACCTCATCTTTCATAGACCCATCCGCTGACACGTCCACTCCCAAATATCTGAATACGTTCACCTCCTCCATACTCTCTCCCTCCAATCTGATATTCAATCTTTCATCACCTAATCTTTTTGTTATCCTCATAACCTTACTCTTTCCTGTATTCACCTTTAATTTTCTTCTTTTGCACACCCTACCAAATTCATCCACCAATCTCTGCAACTTCTCTTCAGAATCTCCCAAGAGCACAGTGTCATCAGCAAAGAGCAGCTGTGACAACTCCCACTTTGTGTGTGATTCTTTATCTTTTAACTCCACGCCTCTTGCCAAGACCCTCGCATTTACTTCTCTTACAACCCCATCTATAAATATATTAAACAACCACGGTGACATCACACATCCTTGTCTAAGGCCTACTTTTACTGGGAAAAAATTTCCCTCTTTCCTACATACTCTAACTTGAGCCTCACTATCCTCGTAAAAACTCTTCACTGCTTTCAGTAACCTACCTCCTACACCATACACTTGCAACATCTGCCACATTGCCCCCCTATCCACCCTGTCATACGCCTTTTCCAAATCCATAAATGCCACAAAGACCTCTTTAGCCTTATCTAAATACTGTTCACTTATATGTTTCACTGTAAACACCTGGTCCACACACCCCCTACCTTTCCTAAAGCCTCCTTGTTCATCTGCTATCCTATTCTCCGTCTTACTCTTAATTCTTTCAATTATAACTCTACCATACACTTTACCAGGTACACTCAACAGACTTATCCCCCTATAATTTTTGCACTCTCTTTTATCCCCTTTGCCTTTATACAAAGGAACTATGCATGCTCTCTGCCAATCCCTAGGTACCTTACCCTCTTCCATACATTTATTAAATAATTGCACCAACCACTCCAAAACTATATCCCCACCTGCTTTTAACATTTCTATCTTTATCCCATCAATCCCGGCTGCCTTACCCCCTTTCATTTTACCTACTGCCTCACGAACTTCCCCCACACTCACAACTGGCTCTTCCTCACTCCTACAAGATGTTATTCCTCCTTGCCCTATACACGAAATCACAGCTTCCCTATCTTCATCAACATTTAACAATTCCTCAAAATATTCCTTCCATCTTCCCAATACCTCTAACTCTCCATTTAATAACTCTCCTCTCCTATTTTTAACTGACAAATCCATTTGTTCTCTAGGCTTTCTTAACTTGTTAATCTCACTCCAAAACTTTTTCTTATTTTCAACAAAATTTGTTGATAACATCTCACCCACTCTCTCATTTGCTCTCTTTTTACATTGCTTCACCACTCTCTTAACTTCTCTCTTTTTCTCCATATACTCTTCCCTCCTTGCATCACTTCTACTTTGTAAAAACTTCTCATATGCTAACTTTTTCTCCCTTACTACTCTCTTTACATCATCATTCCACCAATCGCTCCTCTTCCCTCCTGCACCCACTTTCCTGTAACCACAAACTTCTGCTGAACACTCTAACACTACATTTTTAAACCTACCCCATACCTCTTCGACCCCATTGCCTATGCTCTCATTAGCCCATCTATCCTCCAATAGCTGTTTATATCTTACCCTAACTGCCTCCTCTTTTAGTTTATAAACCTTCACCTCTCTCTTCCCTGATGCTTCTATTCTCCTTGTATCCCATCTACCTTTTACTCTCAGTGTAGCTACAACTAGAAAGTGATCTGATATATCTGTGGCCCCTCTATAAACATGTACATCCTGAAGTCTACTCAACAGTCTTTTATCTACCAATACATAATCCAACAAACTACTGTCATTTCGCCCTACATCATATCGTGTATACTTATTTATCCTCTTTTTCTTAAAATATGTATTACCTATAACTAAACCCCTTTCTATACAAAGTTCAATCAAAGGGCTCCCATTATCATTTACACCTGGCACCCCAAACTTACCTACCACACCCTCTCTAAAAGTTTCTCCTACTTTAGCATTCAAGTCCCCTACCACAATTACTCTCTCACTTGGTTCAAAGGCTCCTATACATTCACTTAACATCTCCCAAAATCTCTCTCTCTCCTCTGCATTCCTCTCTTCTCCAGGTGCATACACGCACCTGTATGCACCTGTATGCATATATATATATATATATATATGCAATAAGATCACAGTAAACAGGTGATTTCAAAATATGCAAAACAACCACTCTGAAAGAATAGAGAAATTCCAAGCGCTTTCGTGACTACTCACATAATGAGTGAGTAGTCACGAAAGCGCTTGGAATTTCTCTATTCTTTCAGAGTGGTTGTTTTGCTTATATATATATATATATATATATATATATATATATATATACATATATATATATATATAGATATATATATATATATACACATAGATATATATATATATATATACATATATATACATATATATATATATATATATATAAATGTATATATATATATATATATATATATATATATATATATATATATATATATATATATATATATATATGTTTACAAAAAAATATATATAGGGAAGTACCACCTCTATAGCTGGAATGGGGACCCTCATCCTCAGAGAAGACAATAAACGTACCTCAGAGAAAACTCAAGGTTCTCCCCGGAGCTGTTTGAATATTTTCTTCTCCTACCACCCCCTATATATGTATGTATATATATATATATATATATATATATATATATATATATATATATATATATATATATATATATATATATATATATATAATGAGAACTCTCTACTCTGCTCTCGTAATCTTCTTATGTTTAGAGAAGAGCTGTAACAGCAGCAGCAGCAGTAACAGTGGAATAAGTTTCTTAGTATATAGCTTCAATGGAGACTCAGAGGTCTGTTGTTATCTCTTTTTACTCTCTATTTCAGTATTCTCTCTTCCTTCTTCCTCTAGGTTTTCTCTCTCTGTTCGTTTCGTATGTCAGTTTTCCCTCTCTTTTGTCTTATTCTCTCTCTAGGGCTCTTTTCTCAAATTTTCTCACAATATTCTTCAATTTTCCAATCAAAAGCATCGAGAAAGCTCTAACTCTACTCTCCTCTTCCTTCTACTTCCTTCTACTTCCAGTCCTCCACCTCCTGCTTCTCCTCTACCTCTGCTACCACTACTTTCTCATCCACACTTTCTCTTCCTCCTCCTGCATCATCTTAACATCCTCCACTTCATCCACCTCCTCCTCCAGAATTTATGGTTCTCGTTGCTCAAGTTCCTCTTTTAACGCGGCAAATTAAACCGGACTTGACCCGTAATTGTTAATTCAGTTTCTTCATGAAGGAGACGAAAACAAATGACCTTCATGACTCTGAGGAGTGTTTAATGATGACCTTCATGACTCTGAGGAGTGTTTAATGATGACCTTCATGACTCTGAGGAGTGTTTAATGATGACCTTCATGACTCTGAGGAGCATTTCATGATGACCTTCATGACTCTGAGGAGTGTTTAATGATGACTTTCATGACTCTGAGGAGTGTTTAATGATGACCTTCATGACTCTGAGGAGTGTTTAATGATGACCTTCATGACTCTGAGGAGTGTTTAATGATGACTTTCATGACTCTGAGGAGTGTTTAATGATGACCTTCATGACTCTGAGGAGTGTTTAATGATGACTTTCATGACTCTGAGGAGTGTTTAATGATGACCTTCATGACTCTGAGGAGCATTTCATGATGACCTTCATGACTCTGAGGAGTGTTTAATGATGACTTTCATGACTCTGAGGAGTGTTTAATGATGACCTTCATGACTCTGAGGAGTGTTTAATGATGACCTTCATGACTCTGAGAAGTGTTTAATGATGACCTTCATGACTCTGAGGAGCATTTCATGATGACCTTCATGACTCTGAGGAGTGTTTAATGATGACTTTCATGACTCTGAGGAGTGTTTAATGATGACCTTCATGACTCTGAGGAGTGTTTAATGATGACCTTCATGACTCTGAGGAGTGTTTAATGATGACCTTCATGACTCTGAGGAGCATTTCATGATGACCTTCATGACTCTGAGGAGTGTTTAATGATGACCTTCATGACTCTGAGGAGTGTTTAATGATGACCTTCATGACTCTGAGGAGTGTTTAATGATGACCTTCATGACTCTGAGGAGTGTTTAATGATGACCTTCATGACTCTGAGAAGTGTTTAATGATGACCTTCATGACTCTGAGGAGTGTTTAATGATGACCTTCATGACTCTGAGGAGTGTTTAATGATGACCTTCATGACTCTGAGAAGTGTTTAATGATGACCTTCATGACTCTGAGAAGTGTTTAATGATGACCTTCATGACTCTGAGAAGTGTTTAATGATGACCTTCATGACTCTGAGGAGTGTTTAATGATGACCTTCATGACTCTGAGAAGTGTTTAATGATGACCTTCATGACTCTGAGGAGTGTTTAATGATGACCTTCATGACTCTGAGGAGTGTTTAATGATGACCTTCATGACTCTGAGGAGCATTTCATGATGGCCTTCATGACTCTGAGGAGCATTTCATGATGACCTTCATGACTCTGAGGAGTGTTTAATGATGACCTTCATGACTCTGAGGAGCATTTCATGATGGCCTTCATGACTCTGAGGAGCATTTCATGATGACCTTCATGACTCTGAGGAGTGTTTAATGATGACCTTCATGACTCTGAGGAGCATTTCATGATGACCTTCATGACTCTGAGGAGTGTTTAATGATGACCTTCATGACTCTGAGGAGCATTTCATGATGGCCTTCATGACTCTGAGGAGCATTTCATGATGACCTTCATGACTCTGAGGAGTGTTTAATGATGACCTTCATGACTCTGAGGAGCATTTCATGATGACCTTCATGACTCTGAGGAGCATTTCATGATGGCCTTCATGACTCTGAGGAGCATTTCATGATGACCTTCATGACTCTGAGGAGTGTTTAATGATGACCTTCATGACTCTGAGGAGCATTTCATGATGACCTTCATGACTCTGAGGAGTGTTTAATGATGACCTTCATGACTCTGAGGAGCATTTCATGATGACCTTCATGACTCTGAGGAGCATTTCATGATGACCTTCATGACTCTGAGGAGTGTTTAATGATGACCTTCATGACTCTGAGAAGTGTTTAATGATGACCTTCATGACTCTGAGGAGTGTTTAATGATGACCTTCATGACTCTGAGGAGTGTTTAATGATGACCTTCATGACTCTGAGGAGTGTTTAATGATGACCTTCATGACTCTGAGGAGTGTTTAATGATGACCTTCATGACTCTGAGGAGCATTTCATGATGACCTTCATGACTCTGAGGAGTGTTTAATGATGACCTTCATGACTCTGAGGAGCATTTCATGATGACCTTCATGACTCTGAGGAGCATTTCATGATGACCTTCATGACTCTGAGGAGTGTTTAATGATGACCTTCATGACTCTGAGGAGTGTTTAATGATGACCTTCATGACTCTGAGGAGCATTTCATGATGGCCTTCATGACTCTGAGGAGTGTTTAATGATGACCTTCATGACTCTGAGGAGCATTTCATGATGGCCTTCATGACTCTGAGGAGTGTTTAATGATGACCTTCATGACTCTGAGGAGCATTTCATGATGACCTTCATGACTCTGAGAAGTGTTTAATGATGACCTTCATGACTCTGAGGAGTGTTTAATGATGACCTTCATGACTCTGAGAAGTGTTTAATGATGACCTTCATGACTCTGAGGAGTGTTTAATGATGACCTTCATGACTCTGAGGAGTGTTTAATGATGACCTTCATGACTCTGAGGAGTGTTTAATGATGACCTTCATGACTCTGAGGAGTGTTTAATGATGACCTTCATGACTCTGAGGAGCATTTCATGATGACCTTCATGACTCTGAGGAGTGTTTAATGATGACCTTCATGACTCTGAGGAGTGTTTAATGATGACCTTCATGACTCTGAGGAGCATTTCATGATGACCTTCATGACTCTGAGGAGCATTTCATGATGACCTTCATGACTCTGAGGAGTGTTTAATGATGACCTTCATGACTCTGAGGAGTGTTTAATGATGACCTTCATGACTCTGAGAAGTGTTTAATGATGACCTTCATGACTCTGAGGAGTGTTTAATGATGACCTTCATGACTCTGAGGAGTGTTTAATGATGACCTTCATGACTCTGAGGAGTGTTTAATGATGACCTTCATGACTCTGAGGAGTGTTTAATGATGACCTTCATGACTCTGAGGAGTGTTTAATGATGACCTTCATGACTCTGAGGAGCATTTCATGATGACCTTCATGACTCTGAGGAGTGTTTAATGATGACCTTCATGACTCTGAGGAGTGTTTAATGATGACCTTCATGACTCTGAGGAGCATTTCATGATGACCTTCATGACTCTGAGGAGTGTTTAATGATGACCTTCATGACTCTGAGGAGCATTTCATGATGACCTTCATGACTCTGAGGAGTGTTTAATGATGACCTTCATGACTCTGAGGAGTGTTTAATGATGACCTTCATGACTCTGAGGAGATGACCTTCATGACTCTGAGGAGTGTTTAATGATGACCTTCATGACTCTGAGGAGTGTTTAATGATGACCTTCATGACTCTGAGGAGTGTTTAATGATGACCTTCATGACTCTGAGGAGTGTTTAATGATGACCTTCATGACTCTGAGGAGTGTTTAATGATGACCTTCATGACTCTGAGGAGTGTTTAATGATGACCTTCATGACTCTGAGGAGTGTTTAATGATGACCTTCATGACTCTGAGGAGTGTTCATGATGACCTTCATGACTCTGAGGAGTGATGATGACCTTCATGACTCTGAGGAGCATTTCATGATTTCATGACTGATGAATGATGACCTTCATGACTCTGAGGAGCATTTCATGATGACCTTCATGACTCTGAGGAGTGTTTAATGATGACCTTCATGACTCTGAGGAGCATTTCATGATGACCTTCATGACTCTGAGGAGTGTTTAATGATGACCTTCATGACTCTGAGGAGTGTTTAATGATGACCTTCATGACTTGAGGAGCATTTCAATGATGACCTTCATGACTCTGAGGAGTGTTTAATGATGACCTTCATGACTCTGAGGAGTGTTTAATGATGACCTTCATGACTCTGAGGAGTGTTTAATGATGACCTTCATGACTCTGAGGAGTGTTTAATGATGACCTTCATGACTCTGAGGAGCATTTCATGATGACCTTCATGACTCTGAGGAGTGTTTAATGATGACCTTCATGACTCTGAGGAGTGTTTAATGATGACCTTCATGACTCTGAGGAGTGTTTAATGATGACCTTCATGACTCTGAGGAGTGTTTAATGATGACCTTCATGACTCTGAGGAGTGTTTAATGATGACCTTCATGACTCTGAGGAGTGATGACCTTCATGACTCTGAGGAGCATGATGACCTTCATGACTCTGAGGAGCATTTCATGATGACCTTCATGACTCTGAGGAGTGTTTAATGATGACCTTCATGACTCTGAGGAGCATTTCATGATGACCTTCATGACTCTGAGAAGTGTTTAATGATGACCTTCATGACTCTGAGGAGTGTTTAATGATGACCTTCATGACTCTGAGGAGTGTTTAATGATGACCTTCATGACTCTGAGAAGTGTTTAATGATGACCTTCATGACTCTGAGGAGTGTTTAATGATGACCTTCATGACTCTGAGGAGTGTTTAATGATGACCTTCATGACTCTGAGGAGCATTTCATGATGACCTTCATGACTCTGAGAAGTGTTTAATGATGACCTTCATGACTCTGAGAAGTGTTTAATGATGACCTTCATGACTCTGAGGAGTGTTTAATGATGACCTTCATGACTCTGAGGAGTGTTTAATGATGACCTTCATGACTCTGAGGAGCATTTCATGATGACCTTCATGACTCTGAGGAGTCTTTAATGATGACCTTCATGACTCTGAGGAGCATTTCATGATGACCTTCATGACTCTGAGAAGTGTTTAATGATGACCTTCATGACTCTGAGAAGTGTTTAATGATGACCTTCATGACTCTGAGGAGTGTTTAATGATGACCTTCATGACTCTGAGGAGTGTTTAATGATGACCTTCATGACTCTGAGGAGTGTTTAATGATGACCTTCATGACTCTGAGGAGCATTTCATGATGACCTTCATGACTCTGAGGAGTGTTTAATGATGACCTTCATGACTCTGAGAAGTGTTTAATGATGACCTTCATGACTCTGAGGAGTGTTTAATGGTGACCTTCATGACTCTGAGGAGTGTTTAATGATGACCTTCATGACTCTGAGGAGCATTTGATGATGACCTTCATGACTCTGAGGAGCATTTGATGATGACCTTCATGACTCTGAGGAGCATTTCATGATGACCTTCATGACTCTGAGGAGTGTTTAATGATGACCTTTATGACTCTGAGGAGCATTTGATGATGACCTTCATGACTCTGAGGAGCATTTCATGATGACCTTCATGACTCTGAGGAGCATTTCATGATGACCTTCATGACTCTGAGGAGTGTTTAATGATGACCTTCATGACTCTGAGGAGTGTTTAATGATGACCTTCATGACTCTGAGGAGCATTTCATGATGACCTTCATGATTCTGAGGAGCATTTCATGATGACCTTCATGACTCTGAGGAGCATTTAATGATGACCTTCATGACTCTGAGGAGTGTTTAATGATGACCTTCATGACTCTGAGGAGCATTTCATGATGACCTTCATGACTCTGAGGAGTGTTTAATGATGACCTTCATGACTCTGAGGAGCATTTCATGATGACCTTCATGACTCTGAGGAGCATTTAATGATGACCTTCATGACTCTGAGAAGCATTTAATGATGACCTTCATGACTCTGAGGAGTGTTTAATGATGACCTTCATGACTCTGAGGAGCATTTCATGATGACCTTCATGACTCTGAGGAGCATTTCATGATGACCTTCATGACTCTGAGGAGCATTTCATGATGACCTTCATGACTCTGAGGAGTGTTTAATGATGACCTTCATGACTCTGAGGAGCATTTCATGATGACCTTCATGACTCTGAGGAGCATTTCATGATGACCTTCATGACTCTGAGGAGTGTTTAATGATGACCTTCATGACTCTGAGGAGCATTTCATGATGACCTTCATGACTCTGAGGAGCATTTAATGATGACCTTCATGACTCTGAGGAGCATTTGATTATGACCTTCATGACTCTGAGGAGCATTTCATGATGACCTTCATGACTCTGAGGAGTGTTTAATGATGACCTTCATGACTCTGAGGAGCATTTGATAATGACCTTCATGACTCTGAGGAGCATTTCATGATGACCTTCATGACTCTGAGGAGCATTTCATGATGACCTTCATGACTTTGAGGAGGGTTTAATGATGACCTTCATGACTCTGAGGAGCATTTCATGATGACCTTCATGACTCTGAGGAGCATTTAATGATGACCTTCATGACACTGAGGAGCATTTCATGATGACCTTCATGACTCTGAGGAGCATTTAATGATGACCTTCATGACTCTTAGGAGCATTTAATGATGACCTTCATGACTCTGAGGAGCATTTCATGATGACCTTCATGACTCTGAGGAGCATTTCATGATGACCTTCATGACTCTGAGGAGCATTTAATGATGTCCTTCATGACTCTGAGGAGCATTTCATGATGACCTTCATGACTCTGAGGAGCATTTGATGACCTTCATGACTCTGAGGAGCATTTCATGATGACCTTCATGACTCTGAGGAGCATTTAATGATGACCTTCATGACTCTGAGGAGCATTTAATGATGACCTTCATGATTCTAAGGAGCATTTCATGATGACCTTCATGACTCTGAGGAGCATTTCATGATGACCTTCATGACTCTGAGGAGCATTTCATGATGACCTTCATGACTCTGAGGAGCATTTGATGATGACCTTCATGACTCTGAGGAGCATTTCATGATGACCTTCATGACTCTGAGGAGCATTTCATGATGACCTTCATGACTCTGAGGAGCATTTGATGATGACCTTCATGACTCTGAGGAGCATTTCATGATGACCTTCGTGGCACTGACGAGTGTTTGATGATGACCTTCATGGCTCTGACGAATGTTTGATGATGACCTTCATGGTACTGAATGTTTGATGATGACCTTATGGCACTGAGGAGTCTTAGATCGTGACCTTCATGGCACTGTGAAGTGATTGATGGTGACTCTCACGGCTCTGATGAGTGTTTGATGATGACCTTCATGGTACTGAATATTTGATGATGACCTTCATGGTACTGAATATTTGATGATGACCTTCATGGTACTGAATGTTTGATGATGGCCTTCATGGTACTGAATGTTTGATGATGACCTTCATGGTACTGAATGTTTGATGATGACCTTCATGGTACTGAATGTTTGATGATGACCTTCATGGTACTGAATGTTTGATGATGGCCTTCATGGTACTGAATGTTTGATGATGACCTTCATGGTACTGAATGTTTGATGATGACCTTCATGGTACTGAATGTTTGATGATGACCTTCATGGTACTGAATGTTTGATGATGACCTTCATGGTACTGAATGTTTGATGATGGCCTTCATGGTACTGAATGTTTGATGATGACCTTCATGGTACTGAATGTTTGATGATGACCTTCATGGTACTGAATGTTTGATGATGACCTTCATGGTACTGAATGTTTGATGATGACCTTCATGGTACTGAATGTTTGATGTTTAATGAAGTGTTCACACGAAAGGGGGGTGCGGATGTTGTGCAGGTGTGTGTGTGTGTGTGTGTGTGTGTTCACCTAATTGTACTCACCTAATTGTGGTTGCAGGGGTCGAGACTCAACTCCTGTCACCGCCTCATCACTGACCGCTACTGAGTCCTCCCTCTCCCTTCTCCATGAGCTTTATCATACCTCGTCTTAAAACTATGTATGGTTCCTGCCTCCACTACATCGCTTGCCAGACTATTCCACTCTGTGGCTGAAGAAATACTTCCTAACATCCCTTTGACTCATCTGATTCTTCAGCTTCCAATTGTGACTCCCCTGTTTCTGTGTCCCATCTCTGGAATATCCTTTCTCTGTCC
Source organism: Cherax quadricarinatus (assembly GCF_038502225.1). NCBI lineage: Eukaryota > Metazoa > Arthropoda > Malacostraca > Decapoda > Parastacidae > Cherax > Cherax quadricarinatus. The sequence goes on along the minus strand of NW_027197064.1, from coordinate 46,921 downwards.
ACCTTGTCTATTCCACGCAGTATTTTGTATGTCGTTATCATGTCTCCCCTGGCCCTCCTGTTCTCCAGTGGCGTCAGACCGATTTCCTTTAACCTTTCTTCATAGGACATTCCCCTTAGCTCTGGAACCAGTCTTGTTGCAAACCTTTGCACTTTCTCTAATTTCTTAACGTGTTTGACCAGGTGTGGGTTCCAAACTGGTGCTGCGTACTCCAGCATGGGCCTGACATACACGGTGTACAGTGTCTTGAGCGATTCCTTACTAAGGTATCGGAATGCTGTTCTCAGGTTTGCCAGGCGCCCATATGCTGCAGCAGTTATCTGATTGATGTGTGCTTCAGGAGACATGCTCGGTGTTATACTCACCCCAAGATCTTTCTCCTTGAGTGAGGTTTGCAGTCTTTGGCCACCTAGCCTATACTCTGTCTGTGGTCTTCTGTGCCCTTCCCCTATCTTCATGACTTTGCATTTGACAGGATTAAATTCAAGAAGCCATTTGCTGGACTAGGTGTCCAGTCTGTCCAGGTCTCTTTGAAGTCCTGCCTGGTCCTCATCTGATTTAATTCTCCTCATTAACTTCACATCATCTGCAAACAGGGACACTTCTGAGTCTAACCCTTCCATCATGTCATTCACATATACCAAAAATAGCACTGGTCCTAGGACCGACCCCTGTGGGACCCCGCTCGTCACAGGTGCCCACTGTGATACATCATTACGTACCATGACTCGTTGTTGCCTCCCTGTCAGGTATTCTCTGATCCATTGCAGTGCCCTTCCTGTTATATGCGCCTGATGCTCTAGCTTCTGCACTAATCTCTTGTGAGGAACTGTGTCAAAGGCCTTCTTGCAGTCCAAGAAGATGCAATCAACTCACCCCTCTCTCTCGTGTCTTACTTCTGTTATTTTATCATAAAACAACTCTAGAAGGTTTGTGACACAGGATTTGCCTTCCATGAATCCGTGCTGGTTGGCATTTATACTCTTGTTCCGTTCCAGGTGCTCCACCACTCTCCTCCTGATAATCTTCTCCATAACTTTGCATACTATACACGTCAATGACACAGATCTATAGTTTAGTGCCTCTTTTATGTCTCCTTTTTTAAAAATGGGAACTACATTTGCCGTCTTCCATACCTCAGGTAGTTGCCCAGTTTCCAGGGACGTGTTGAAGATTGTGGTAAGTGGCACACACAACATATCTGCTCCCTCTCTAAGGATCCATGGGGAGATGTTGTCCGGTCCCATTGCCTTTGAGGTATCGATGTCCCTTAGCAGTTTCTTCACCTCCTCCTCATCTGTATGTATGTCGTCCAACACTTGTTGGTGTATTCCTTGCTGGTGTCCCCATCTGGTCTGCCCCCCCAGAGTCCTTCCTGTCTCTACTGTAAATACTTCCTTAAATCTCGTGTTGAGCTCCTCACATACCTCTTGATCGTTTCTTGTGAGTTCTCCACCTTCTTTCCTCAGCCTTATCACCTGGTCCTTGACTGTTGTCTTCCTCCTAATGTGGCTATACAGCAGTTTCGGGTCAGATTTGACTTTCGATGCTATGTCGTTTTTATACTGTCGCTGTGCCTCCCTCCGTATCTGTGCATACTCGTTTCTGGCTCTTCTACTAATCTCCTTGTTTTCCTGGGTCCTATGCCTCCTGTACCTTTTCCATTCTCTGTTGCACTTAGTTTTTGCCTCCGTACACCTTCGGGTAAACCAAGGACTCGTTTTGGTCTTCCTATTATTTCTGTTTCCCTTGGGAACAAACCTTTCCTCTGCCTCCTTGCACTTTGTTGCCACATATTCCATCATCTCGTCTACTGATTTTCCTACCATTTCTCTGTCCCACTGAACCTCCTGCAGGAAGTTTCTCATACCTGTGTAGTCCCCCCTTTTACAGTTTGGCCTGTCCCCTTCAGTTCCTGTTACCTTCTCCACTTGTAACTCTACTATATAATCAAAACTCAGAACCACGTGATCGCTAGCTCCAAGGGGCCTCTCGTAAGTGATGTCCTCAATGTCTGAACTGCTCAGGGTGAACACAAAATTCAGTCTTGCTGGCTCTTCCTCCCCTCTCTCTCTGGTTGTGTCCCTGACATGTTGATGCATGAGGTTTTCAAGTACCACTTCCATCATCTTGGCTCTCCATGTTTCGGGACCCCCAAGTGGCTCCAGGTTTTCCCAGTCGATCTCCCTGTGGTTGAAATCGCCCATTACCAGTAACTTTGCTCTGCTCGAGTGAGCTCTTCTTGCCACCTCAGCCAGTGTGTCCACCATCACCCTGTTGTTTTCTTCGTACTCCCCTCTTGGCCTCCTGCAGTTCTGTGGTGGGTTATACATCACTCCAATGACTACTTTATGTTCTCCGGACTGAATTGTACCTACAATGTAGTCTCTTTCTCCAGTCATGTCCATGCCTTCCATTTCCTCAAATCCCCATCGGTGTTTTATGAGCAGTGCATCTCCTCCTCCCCCTCTACTCCTTCTATCTTTCCTCAGGATCTGATATCCCATTGGGAAGATTGTGTCTGTTATTGTCTCAGCAAGTTTTGTTTCTGTGACTGCTATGATGTCTGGGGATTTTTCACTGATTCTTTCGTTCCACTCCTCATGTTAATTCGTTATTCCATCCGCGTTTGTGAACCAAACTTTCAGTTTCTTTTCTATCACTGTGGTCATGCAAGAATATTGGGGTTGGGGGAGCGAGAGCCTTGGTGGGGGCCTATATGGGGCTGTGGTGTAGGTGGGGTTTGTGATGATGGGGGTGGGGTCAGAATGCCCATAAGGGACAGCTGTTGGGGTGAGGTTTGCGATATGGGGGTTGGTGGCAGAGGGAACAGTGAGTGGGTTGTAGTATAGGTTGCTCAGTTGCGTTGGGAATGTTGCGGTTGGAGTCTTTTGGTGGGAGATTCTGTGGGGTGTGTTTGCCCTTCCTCCTGTGTCTGGGTCCTGCTCATCTTCGTCATTGCCTCTCGTTCCTCCTTGCGTCTCTGTACCCTCTCTTTCAGTGTAGTCCTTTCTTCTTGTGTTCTGTCGCAGTCGAGGTATACTCTCTGGTACCCCTGTTTGTCCCTCAGTCTTGCTTTCTCTTGCAGAATCCTTGTTCGAACTGATTCTTCCTTGAAAATTACTTTGACAGGCCGTATCCTTCCACTCGCAAACCACCCAATTCTCTGAAAATTTGTCACCTGGGTCATATCGCCCTCACCTATTGTTTTCATGATGCCTTCAATCATTTTTTTCTCCTCCTGTTTTATTTCTTCGAAGTTGTCCCCCTTGGCTTCTTGGAGCCAGTACACAAAAACTGACCTCGCCCTTTCCTCCTCCCACTGAGTCTCCATCTGCTTCCTCTGAGGCATTTTATTTCCTTCCATTGACATGTTCTTGCTTTCAGTCCCTGTCATATCTGAAACTTCTATTCTCAGTGAACTGTCTTTCATGACTAGCTGTCCCTTGCTACTGCAGTTGGCTGTTGGAATCTCTGCATATAGCATACCTTCATTGTCTTCGGACCTGTCATTTGATCTTAGTGTGCTCCTCGTCTTTTCCTTGGCCCCACGTGGGTCTGATAGGGCCTTCGCGATTGGCATGTCTCCTTTGTTGCTTACCGTCCCCTTGTCTGCGCCTGACATTGAATTTCCTGATGTCACATCTGAATTGCCATTTGTCTCTCTAATCTGTTTCAGACTTTGCAGTTTCTCTTCTAAGCACTGCATCCTAGCTTCTGCTGCTAAGACCTGTACTTCCCACTTCCTGCACTCTTCAGCTATCCGCTCCTCCATTTTCTTACCAAGCTCTACTATCTTCCTTCCCCACTCTTCCTCCCTTTTTTGGAGCTCTAACTCCCAGTCTTTCCTCCCTGGTTCGTCCACCAGATCTCTGGTTTTCCGTCCTCTAGGGCCACCCATTTTTTTTTATTACCACAGACAGAAGGCTAGAGGAGGGAGAGGGTGAGAGGGGGAGAGAGAAAGGGTAGAAAGAGGGAGAGAGAGGAGAGAGTATGGGGTGAGGGATAAGACCAACGGGGAGAGAGAGAGAAATGTGAGGGGGGAGAGAAAGGGTAGAGAGAGGGAGAAAGAGAGGGAGAAAGAGAGGGAGAGAGAGAGAGAGAGAGAGAGAGAGGGAGAAAGGAGGGTGAGGGAAAAGGCTATGAGAGAGAGAAATGCGAGGGAGGGGTAGAAATATAGAAAAAGGGAGATGGAGAGAGAAGCCTATAGAGAGAGAGGAGGGTGAGGGAGAGGGTTATGGGAGTGAGAGAGAGAGAGAGAGAGAGAGAGAGAGAGAGAGAGAGAGAGAGAGAGAGAGTAGGGGGAAGGGGAGGGAAAAAGGCTATGAGAGATAGGAGGGAGGAGGGAGTGAAGGCAAGAGCGGGGGAGGGGAAAGGTCTGTGGGGGAGGGAAAGGTGAGTGGGGGGGTGAGGGGACGCGGTCAAATTCCAAGGATCAGCTGTGTGAATGAGTGGGTGTGTGTGTACTCACCTAGTTGTGGTTTCAGGGGTCGATACTCAGCTCCTGGCCCCGAGTGTGCATGTGTGTGCGCACGTGTGTGTGTGTAAGCACGTCAGTGTGTGTGTGTATGTGTGTGTGTGAGTGTGTGTGTGTGTGTGTGTGTGTATGTATGTGTGTGTGTGTGTGTATGTGTGTGTGTGTATGTGTGTGTGTGTGTGTGTGTGTGTGTGTGTGTGTGTGTGTGTGTGTGTGTGTGTGTGTGTGTGTGTGTGTGTGTACTCACCTAGTTGAGGTTGCGGGGGTCGAGTCCGAGCTCCTGGCCCCGCCTCTTCACTGATCGCTACTAGGTCACTCTCCCTGAGCCGTGAGCTTTATCATACCTCTGCTTAAAGCTATGTATGGATCCTGCCTCCACTACATCGCTTCCCAAACTATTCCACTTACTGACTACTCTGTGGCTGAAGAAATACTTCCTAACATCCCTGTGATTCATCTGTGTCTTCAGCTTCCAACTGTGTCCCCTTGTTACTGTGTCCAATCTCTGGAACATCCTGTCTTTGTCCACCTTGTCAATTCCTCTCAGTATTTTGTATGTCGTTATCCTGTCCCCCCTATCTCTCCTGTCCTCCAGTGTCGTCAGGTTGATTTCCCTTAACCTCTCCTCGTAGGACATACCTCTTAGCTCTGGGACTAGTCTTGTTGCAAACCTTTGCACTTTCTCTAGTTTCTTCACGTGCTTGGCTAGGTGTGGGTTCCAAACTGGTGCCGCATACTCCAATATGGGCCTAACGTACACGGTGTACAGGGTCCTGAATGATTCCTTATTAAGATGTCGGAATGTTGTTCTGAGGTTTGCTAGGCGCCCATATGCTGCAGCAGTTATTTGTTTGATGTGCGCTTCAGGAGATGTGCCTGGTGTTATACTCACCCCAAGATCTTTTTCCTTGAGTGAGGTTTGTAGTCTCTGACCCCCTAGACTGTACTCCGTCTGCGGCCTTCTTTGCCCTTCCCCAATCTTCATGACTTTGCACTTGGTGGGATTGAACTCCAGGAGCCAATTGCTGGACCAGGTCTGCGGCCTGTCCAGATCCCTTTGTAGTTCTGCCTGGTCGTCGATCGAGTGAATTCTTCTCATCAACTTCACGTCATCTGCAAACAGGGACACCTCAGAGTCTATTCCTTCCGTCATGTCGTTCACAAATACCAGAAACAGCACTGGTCCTAGGACTGACCCCTGCGGGATCCCGCTGGTCACAGGTGCCCACTCTGACACCTCGCCACGTACCATGACTCGCTGCTGTCTTCCTGACAAGTATTCCCTGATCCATTGTAGTGCCTTCCCTGTTATCCCTGCTTGGTCCTCCAGTTTTTGCACCAATCTCTTGTGTGGAACTGTGTCAAACGCCTTCTTGCAGTCCAAGAAAATGCAATCCACCCACCCCTCTCTCTCTTGTCTTACTGCTGTCACCATGTCATAGAACTCCAGTAGGTTTGTGACACAGGATTTCCCGTCCCTGAAACCATGTTGGCTGCTGTTGATGAGATCGTTCCTTTCTAGGTGTTCCACCACTCTTCTCCTGATAATCTTCTCCATGATTTTGCATACTATACATGTCAGTGACACTGGTCTGTAGTTTAATGCTTCATGTCTGTCTCCTTTTTTAAAGATTGGGACTACATTTGCTGTCTTCCATGCCTCAGGCAATCTCCCTGTTTCGATAGATGTATTGAATATTGTTGTTAGGGGTACACATAGCGCCTCTGCTCCCTCTCTCAATACCCATGGGGAGATGTTATCTGGCCCCATTGCCTTTGAGGTATCTAGCTCACTCAGAAGCCTCTTCACTTCTTCCTCGGTTGTGTGCACTGTGTCCAGCACTTGGTGGTGTGCCCCACCTCTCCGTCTTTCTGGAGTCCCTTCTGTCTCCTCTGTGAACACTTCTTTGAATCTCTTGTTGAGTTCTTCACATACTTCACGGTCATTTCTTGTTGTCTCTCCTCCTTCCTTCCTTAGCCTGATTACCTGGTCCTTGACTGTTGTTTTCCTCCTGATGTGGCTGTACAACAGTTTCGGGTCAGATTTGGCTTTCGCTGCTATGTCATTTTCATATTGTCTTTGGGCCTCCCTTCTTATCTCTGCATATTCGTTTCTGGCTCTACGACTGTTCTCCTTATTCTCCTGGGTCCTTTGCCTTCTATATTTCTTCCATTCCCTAGCACACTTGGTTTTTGCCTCCCTGCACCTTTGGGTAAACCATGGGCTCATCCTGGCTTTTTCATTAATCCTGTTACCCTTGGGTACAAACCTCTCAGCCTCCTTGCATTTTGTTGCTACATATTCCATCATCTCATTAACTGGCTTCCCTGCCAGTTCTCTGTCCCACTGAACCCCGTTCAGGTAGTTCCTCATTCCTGTGTAGTCCCCTTTCTTGTAGTTTGGCTTCATTCGTCCTGGCCTTCCTGCTTCTCCCTCCACTTGT
>NW_027197064.1:25000-37500 GCF_038502225.1 Cherax quadricarinatus | reverse complement strand
ACCCCCCATCCCCAAATTTTCTCGATAATACAAGTTTTGGATACTCCCCCCTATGGGGTTCTCAATATCAAAGTCTCCACTTCCTCGGATCCCCCTCCCACTTTCACCCCCAACCCCAAAAATTTCTCGACAATACAAGTTTTTGGATTCCCCCCTATGGGGTTTTCGAAATTCTCCATCTCCTCGGATCAAGTTTTTTTTTGGATTCCCCCCTATGGGGTTTTCGAAATTCCTCGGATCAAGTTTTTAAGGTTCCCCCTCTCACTTTCACCCCCACCCCAAAATTTCTCAATATTACCAAGTTTTTGGATTCCCCCCTATGGGGGTTTCGAAAGTCTCCAATTCCTCGGATCAAGGTTTTTTGGGTACCCCTCCTTTCACCCCCCATCCCCAAATTTTCTCGATAATACAAGTTTTGGATACTCCCCCCTATGGGGTTCTCAATATCAAAGTCTCCACTTCCTCGGATCCCCCTCCCACTTTCACCCCCCAACCCCAAAAATTTCTCGATAATACAAGTTTTTGGATTCCCCCCCTATGGGGTTTTCGAAATTCTCCATCTCCTCGTATCAAGTTTTTTGGATTCCCCCCTATGGGGTTTTCGAAAGTCTCCATCTCCTTGGATCAAGGTTTTTTTTGGGTACCCCTCCTTTCACCCCCCAAATTTTCTCGACAATACCATGACTCCATCTCCTTGGATCAAATTTTTGGGTTCCCCCTCTCACTTTCACCCCCATCCCAAAATTTCTCGATAATACCAAGACTCCATCTCCTTGGATCAAGGTTTTTTGGATTCCCCCCTCTGGGGGGTAAGCATTCAAATGAACTCCTCCTATGGGGCATGCTTACTACAGGTCTAAACAAGTGTGACGTCAGTATTCCTCTCATTAATGTGTTTACTCGACGGTCAGTGACGTCACGCGATGACCCCCACACACACAGGTTGAATCATGACGACCCTTTTAGTTCATTCAAGTTAATAAGGGGATATAGTACCTACATCATAGGGAAAACATTTTCACTCTTAACCCAGGTTAATCCAAATAATTTCACATTTTTGTTTCGTTAATACCCACAACAATCCAACAATTTCTTTACAACACAAGTCTAGACATTTTTCTCGTTTTAACTATTTCATCTCAGGTCACTCCCCCCGAAGTAACCTCCTCCCCACCCTCCCGAACCCTCACACTCCAACCAACACCTCACAATTTTCACTCATAACCCCCAATTTTTCTCGTTTTAACCCTTTTAGTTCATTAAAGTTAATAAGGGGACACAGTACATCAGAAAGTCACCACAACACTTATAACCACTTTTCGATAAATTCACTAGTCACAATTTTACATATTACGAAGTTAATACGCACACACACCTCACTTTGAACACCTTCAAAACACTCTCTTAAATCATTTGAATACTCACAAAAATACCTTTATACATTTCCAAACAACACTGAAATACTCCAAAACATCATTCGAACACCCCCAAAATCACCTCTGAATACTCCCAGAACACCTTCATAAGTACTCTTGCACATCATTTGAACACCTTCATAAGTACTCTCATAATCATTTGTACACCTTCAAAAAACACCTTTGAATACTCACATAAACACCCTTGAACACCTTCAAAACACCTTTGAATAACCTCAAAACACCTTTGAACACCTTCAAAACACCCTTGAACACCCTTGATCACCTTCAAAAAAAACAACATTTGAACACACTCAAAACACCTTTGAACACCTTTGAACACCTTTGAACATTTCCAAACAACACTGAAACACTTCCAAAAACACCATTTGAGTACTCCCAAATACACCACTGAATACTAAAACACCAATGAATACACTCAAAACACCACCAAAATCACCATGAAACACTTCCAAAAAAACACAATTTGAGTACTCCCAATTACACCACTGAATACTACTAAACACCGCTGAATTCAATCAAAACACCCTTCAACACCTTCAAAACACCCTTGAACACCTTCAAAACACTCTTGAACACCTTCAAAAACACCTTTGAACATTTCCAAAACACTATTTGAGTACTCCCAATTACACCACTGATTACTACTAAAACACCGCTGAATTCAATCAAAACACCCTTCAACACCTTCAAACACCCTTGAACACCTTCAAAACACTCTTGAACACCTTCAAAAACACCTTTGAACATTTCCAATCAACACTGAAACACTTCCAAAAAAACACAATTTGAGTACTCCCAATTACACCACTGAATACTAAAACACCACTGAATACACTCAAAACACCACCAAAATCACCATGAAACACTTCCAAAAAACACAATTTGAGTACTCCCAATTACACCACTGAAATACTACTAAAACACCGCTGAATTCAATCAAAACACCCTTCAACACCTTCAAAACACATTTGAACACACTCGAAACACCTTTGAATAACCTCAAAACACCTTTGAACACCTTCAAAACACCCTTGATCACCTTCAAAACACCTTTGAACACACTCAAAACACCTTTGAACACCTTTGAACATTTCCAAAACACTATTTGAGTACTCCCAAATAAGATTTGACATCTCTAATTTATCTGCACTTACACAATTCATTAAATTACAACTCATCCCTCAGTCTCCAGACTAGGCATTTTCTCGTTTTTACCCTTTTAGTTCATTAAAGTTATTAAGGGGGCACAATACATCAGAAAAAAAAAGTCACAAAAACTAACTCAAACACTTTACTTTGAACACCCCCAAAACACTCTCATAATCATTTGTACACCTTCAAAAAAACACCTTTGAATACTCACATAACACCCTTGAACACCTTCAAAACACCTTTGAAATATCGTTTTTTAAACTAATTTCATCACAACCCACTTATATCATCTTTTTTTCGGTAACTCTAATTCGGCTACACTACCCTCATCAATTACCAACAAATTTTACTCGTTTTAACTAATATCATCACTGTAACCAAGATTTTCACAAAAAAAAACTCTATGACACCTAACACACACACACACACACACACACACACACACACACACACACACACACACACACACACGCACCTAACCTAACCTAACCTAACCTAACATAACATACCCTAACCTAACTTATCCTAGCCTAGCCTAACCTAACCTAACCGAACCTATCCTAACCTAACCTAACCAAACCTAACCTAACCTATCCTAACCTTACCTAACTTAACCTAACCTAACCTAACCTTTACCTAACCTTTACCTAACCTAATCTAACCTTGCCTAACCATTACCTAACCTAACCTAACCTAACCTAACCTAACCTAACCTAACCTAACCTAACCTAACCTAACCTAACCTTGCCTAACCATTACCTAACCTAACCTAACCTAACCTAACCTAACCTAACCTAACCTAGCCTAACCTAACCTTACCTAACATAACCTAACCTAACCTTTACCTAACCTTTACCTAACCTAATCTAACCTTGCCTAACATAACCTAACCTAACCTTTACCTAACCTTTACCTAACCTAATCTAACCTTGCCTAACCTATCCTAACCGTTCCTAACTTAACTAACCTAACCGAACCTAACCTAACCTTGCCTAACCATTACCTAACCTAACCTAACCTAGCCTAACCTAACCTAACCTTGCCTAACCTAACCTAACCTAACCTAACCTTGCCTAACCTAACATAACCTAACCTAACCTATCTTAACCTAACCCAACCTAGCCGAACCTATCCTAACCTAACCTAAAATATATTGGAACACCCCCAAAACACTATTTGAGTACTCCAGAATTACTTTGAACGACTCCATTTTGGATATTTCCAAATTAGTTTTGAAAACTTTATCGTAAAATCGAACATTATTTTCTTGTTGGTAAAACACACTCAATGGTAGAAATATTTACTCGATTTCCGAATAGAAACACTTTCCTCGCTCTGAGAGACTCATTGTGGGTCACCCCTTCCCCCCCCCCCCCAACACCACTGGGTAATGCGGTTCACACCCAAGGTAGATTTAAGATAATCATGAACACCTGCGCCAACTCAGGACAGACAGACGCCATGAAATGCGGGTAACATCCAAGGTAGAAAATCATCTCTTTCCAGACCAACTGTCTATCCTAACCTAACCTAACCTAACCTAACCTAATTCCTAACCTAACCTAACCTCACCTAACCGAACCTAACCTAACTCCATCAATCACCTCTATCCTAACCTAACCTAACCTAACCTAACCCAACCTAACTCCATCAAACACCTCTATCCTAACCTAACCTAACCTATCCTAACCTAACCTAACTCCATCAAACACCTCGAATACTACCTAACTTAACCTAACATAACCTTACCTAACCTACCGAACCTAACCTAACCTAACCTAACCTATCCTAACCTATCCTAACCTAACCTAACCTATCCTAACCTAACCTAACCTAACCTAACCTAACTTATCCTAAGTTAACCTAACCTAACTTATCCTAACCTAACCTATCCTAACCTAACCTAACCTAAAATAACGAACCTAACCTAACTTATCCTAATCTAATCTAACCTAACCTAACTTATCCTAACCTAACCTAACTTATCCTAACCTAACCTAACCTAACCTAACCTAAAATAACCTAACCTAACTTATCCTAACCTACTCACTTTACTTTGAACACCTTCAAAACACTCTCATACATCATTTGAGACCCCCTTTTTCTCAATATCTCTCATCCACAACCTTTATCATCTCACTACAGAACAACCCCAAGATTACTTCGAACACTCTCATAAAGCATTTGAGTACTCACATAAACACTTTTGAACATTTCCAAACAACACTGAAGCACTTCCAAAATATCATTTTGATTACTCCCAAATAAGATTTGACAGCTCTAATTATCTACACTTACACATTTCATTAAATTACATCTCATCCCCCCAAACTCCTCCCTCATTCTCCAGACTTTACAACATTAGCACAAAAAAAACTAACTCATACACTTATGACATGAGACATTACCATATCTAACACACTGACTAACTTTGAACCAACTCTGAACACCACTGATCTTCTTCAAAAAATGCTCTGCACATCATTTGAACACCTTCAAAAAAAACACCATCAAACACCTCCGAATACTCCCAAAAAACACTACTGATTACTACCAAATCACCACTGAATACTACCAATCACCGTCAAAATCACCAGAAACTAAGTTTAACATCACCATCTAACATCCTTTTTATAGAAATCCCCTCAAATCACTATAACCAAGAACTCCCTCCCCATTTGGCGCATGAAAAAAAAAAAAAAAGCATGAACACAAACCTAATACGCAAACACTTAGTACATGATCACCATCAACTGAAAACATATCTTGTACACACACATAATATAAGACAATCACCAACTACAATCACCCATGTTCACTTACCTCAAAATCACTAATATCACAGAAAACAATCATTTTTATAAACATTTCACACACACACACACAAAAAAAAAGAAAAAAAAAAAAAAAAAAAAAAAAAAAATAATATTTGACAATATCTAAGCGCACTCACCTCACTACCACCAACACACGATGTCTCACCTCACAGGACCGACGAGCTCACCTCCAGTGACGTCACACTCCCATTGTGTTACTTGGTGGTTGGTAACATCACACCTAACCCCCCTTGTTTCAACCTGTTGTACCCTACATTATCTAAGAACACTATATCCAAGACGATTACCAGATTTTATGATCCCCAACACCAAGATCACAGAAAACACACATTTTTATAATTATTCACACAAAAATCACGATCACCAATTCCATATCATGTTTACCGTCATCTATCAACACTAATCACCAAGATCACCAAAAAAATCTAAGATCATGCATCTCAAAACTACTATGATCACTGAAAACACTTATTTTTTAAACATTCGCACAAAAATAAGACATACACAAAAATACCACAACACTTCCACCAACATCTATAACATAACATTGAGCACTATAACATATCACTATCACAAAAAAAAAAATAATACACAGACACCCACATATTATACATTTCAATTGCAAATTTAAGACATGAGACATACACACCAAATCTAAGACATTCACCTCCAACTAAGACATACACATCACCCCTAAAACTTCCTTCCTTATTCATTCCGTATATCTCCTAGAGCTGTTTTAACCCCCGACGGATCCATCACGACGTAGGAGCCAGAGTGTAGTAGGTGGTGTTGGAGTGGTGATGGTTCCTCTGGCTCCTACGTCGTGATGGATCCGTCGGGGGTTAAAACAGCTCTAGGAGATATACGGAATGAATAAGGAAGGAAGTTTTAGGGGTGATGTGTATGTCTTAGTTGGAGGTGAATGTCTTAGATTTGGTGTGTATGTCTCATGTCTTAAATTTGCAATTGAAATGTATAATATGTGGGTGTCTGTGTATTATTTTTTTTTTTGTGATAGTGATATGTTATAGTGCTCAATGTTATGTTATAGATGTTGGTGGAAGTGTTGTGGTATTTTTGTGTATGTCTTATTTTTGTGCGAATGTTTAAAAAATAAGTGTTTTCAGTGATCATAGTAGTTTTGAGATGCATGATCTTAGATTTTTTTGGTGATCTTGGTGATTAGTGTTGATAGATGACGGTAAACATGATATGGAATTGGTGATCGTGATTTTTGTGTGAATAATTATAAAAATGTGTGTTTTCTGTGATCTTGGTGTTGGGGATCATAAAATCTGGTAATCGTCTTGGATATAGTGTTCTTAGATAATGTAGGGTACAACAGGTTGAAACAAGGGGGGTTAGGTGTGATGTTACCAACCACCAAGTAACACAATGGGAGTGTGACGTCACTGGAGGTGAGCTCGTCGGTCCTGTGAGGTGAGACATCGTGTGTTGGTGGTAGTGAGGTGAGTGCGCTTAGATATTGTCAAATATGATTTTTTTTTTTTTTTTTTTTTTTTTTTTTTTTTTTTTGTGTGTGTGTGTGTGAAATGTTTATAAAAATGATTGTTTTCTGTGATATTAGTGATTTTGAGGTAAGTGAACATGGGTGATTGTAGTTGGTGATTGTCTTATATTATGTGTGTGTACAAGATATGTTTTCAGTTGATGGTGATCATGTACTAAGTGTTTGCGTATTAGGTTTGTGTTCATGCTTTTTTTTTTTTTTTCATGCGCCAAATGGGGAGGGAGTTCTTGGTTATAGTGATTTGAGGGGATTTCTATAAAAAGGATGTTAGATGGTGATGTTAAACTTAGTTTCTGGTGATTTTGACGGTGATTGGTAGTATTCAGTGGTGATTTGGTAGTAATCAGTAGTGTTTTTTGGGAGTATTCGGAGGTGTTTGATGGTGTTTTTTTTGAAGGTGTTCAAATGATGTGCAGAGCATTTTTTGAAGAAGATCAGTGGTGTTCAGAGTTGGTTCAAAGTTAGTCAGTGTGTTAGATATGGTAATGTCTCATGTCATAAGTGTATGAGTTAGTTTTTTTTGTGCTAATGTTGTAAAGTCTGGAGAATGAGGGAGGAGTTTGGGGGGATGAGATGTAATTTAATGAAATGTGTAAGTGTAGATAATTAGAGCTGTCAAATCTTATTTGGGAGTAATCAAAATGATATTTTGGAAGTGCTTCAGTGTTGTTTGGAAATGTTCAAAAGTGTTTATGTGAGTACTCAAATGCTTTATGAGAGTGTTCGAAGTAATCTTGGGGTTGTTCTGTAGTGAGATGATAAAGGTTGTGGATGAGAGATATTGAGAAAAAGGGGGTCTCAAATGATGTATGAGAGTGTTTTGAAGGTGTTCAAAGTAAAGTGAGTAGGTTAGGATAAGTTAGGTTAGGTTATTTTAGGTTAGGTTAGGTTAGGTTAGGTTAGGATAAGTTAGGTTAGGTTAGGATAAGTTAGGTTAGGTTAGATTAGATTAGGATAAGTTAGGTTAGGTTCGTTATTTTAGGTTAGGTTAGGTTAGGATAGGTTAGGTTAGGATAAGTTAGGTTAGGTTAACTTAGGATAAGTTAGGTTAGGTTAGGTTAGGTTAGGTTAGGATAGGTTAGGTTAGGTTAGGATAGGTTAGGATAGGTTAGGTTAGGTTAGGTTAGGTTCGGTAGGTTAGGTAAGGTTATGTTAGGTTAAGTTAGGTAGTATTCGAGGTGTTTGATGGAGTTAGGTTAGGTTAGGATAGGTTAGGTTAGGTTAGGATAGAGGTGTTTGATGGAGTTAGGTTGGGTTAGGTTAGGTTAGGTTAGGTTAGGATAGAGGTGATTGATGGAGTTAGGTTAGGTTCGGTTAGGTGAGGTTAGGTTAGGTTAGGAATTAGGTTAGGTTAGGTTAGGTTAGGTTAGGATAGACAGTTGGTCTGGAAAGAGATGATTTTCTACCTTGGATGTTACCCGCATTTCATGGCGTCTGTCTGTCCTGAGTTGGCGCAGGTGTTCATGATTATCTTAAATCTACCTTGGGTGTGAACCGCATTACCCAGTGGTGTTGGGGGGGGGGGGAAGGGGTGACCCACAATGAGTCTCTCAGAGCGAGGAAAGTGTTTCTATTCGGAAATCGAGTAAATATTTCTACCATTGAGTGTGTTTTACCAACAAGAAAATAATGTTCGATTTTACGATAAAGTTTTCAAAACTAATTTGGAAATATCCAAAATGGAGTCGTTCAAAGTAATTCTGGAGTACTCAAATAGTGTTTTGGGGGTGTTCCAATATATTTTAGGTTAGGTTAGGATAGGTTCGGCTAGGTTGGGTTAGGTTAAGATAGGTTAGGTTAGGTTATGTTAGGTTAGGCAAGGTTAGGTTAGGTTAGGTTAGGTTAGGCAAGGTTAGGTTAGGTTAGGCTAGGTTAGGTTAGGTTAGGTAATGGTTAGGCAAGGTTAGGTTAGGTTCGGTTAGGTTAGTTAAGTTAGGAACGGTTAGGATAGGTTAGGCAAGGTTAGATTAGGTTAGGTAAAGGTTAGGTAAAGGTTAGGTTAGGTTATGTTAGGCAAGGTTAGATTAGGTTAGGTAAAGGTTAGGTAAAGGTTAGGTTAGGTTATGTTAGGTAAGGTTAGGTTAGGCTAGGTTAGGTTAGGTTAGGTTAGGTTAGGTTAGGTTAGGTTAGGTAATGGTTAGGCAAGGTTAGGTTAGGTTAGGTTAGGTTAGGTTAGGTTAGGTTAGGTTAGGTTAGGTTAGGTTAGGTAATGGTTAGGCAAGGTTAGATTAGGTTAGGTAAAGGTTAGGTAAAGGTTAGGTTAGGTTAGGTTAAGTTAGGTAAGGTTAGGATAGGTTAGGTTAGGTTTGGTTAGGTTAGGTTAGGATAGGTTCGGTTAGGTTAGGTTAGGCTAGGCTAGGATAAGTTAGGTTAGGGTATGTTATGTTAGGTTAGGTTAGGTTAGGTTAGGTGCGTGTGTGTGTGTGTGTGTGTGTGTGTGTGTGTGTGTGTGTGTGTGTGTGTGTGTGTGTTAGGTGTCATAGAGTTTTTTTTTGTGAAAATCTTGGTTACAGTGATGATATTAGTTAAAACGAGTAAAATTTGTTGGTAATTGATGAGGGTAGTGTAGCCGAATTAGAGTTACCGAAAAAAAGATGATATAAGTGGGTTGTGATGAAATTAGTTTAAAAAACGATATTTCAAAGGTGTTTTGAAGGTGTTCAAGGGTGTTATGTGAGTATTCAAAGGTGTTTTTTTGAAGGTGTACAAATGATTATGAGAGTGTTTTGGGGGTGTTCAAAGTAAAGTGTTTGAGTTAGTTTTTGTGACTTTTTTTTTCTGATGTATTGTGCCCCCTTAATAACTTTAATGAACTAAAAGGGTAAAAACGAGAAAATGCCTAGTCTGGAGACTGAGGGATGAGTTGTAATTTAATGAATTGTGTAAGTGCAGATAAATTAGAGATGTCAAATCTTATTTGGGAGTACTCAAATAGTGTTTTGGAAATGTTCAAAGGTGTTCAAAGGTGTTTTGAGTGTGTTCAAAGGTGTTTTGAAGGTGATCAAGGGTGTTTTGAAGGTGTTCAAAGGTGTTTTGAGGTTATTCAAAGGTGTTTCGAGTGTGTTCAAATGTGTTTTGAAGGTGTTGAAGGGTGTTTTGATTGAATTCAGCGGTGTTTTAGTAGTATTTCAGTGGTGTAATTGGGAGTACTCAAATTGTGTTTTTTGGAAGTGTTTCATGGTGATTTTGGTGGTGTTTTGAGTGTATTCAGTGGTGTTTTAGTATTCAGTGGTGTAATTGGGAGTACTCAAATTGTGTTTTTTTGGAAGTGTTTCAGTGTTGATTGGAAATGTTCAAAGGTGTTTTTGAAGGTGTTCAAGAGTGTTTTGAAGGTGTTCAAGGGTGTTTGAAGGTGTTGAAGGGTGTTTTGATTGAATTCAGCGGTGTTTTAGTAGTAATCAGTGGTGTAATTGGGAGTACTCAAATAGTGTTTTGGAAATGTTCAAAGGTGTTTTTGAAGGTGTTCAAGAGTGTTTTGAAGGTGTTCAAGGGTGTTTTGAAGGTGTTGAAGGGTGTTTTGATTGAATTCAGCGGTGTTTAGTAGTATTCAGTGGTGTAATTGGGAGTACTCAAATTGTGTTTTTTTGGAAGTGTTTCATGGTGATTTTGGTGGTGTTTTGAGTGTATTCATTGGTGTTTTAGTATTCAGTGGTGTATTTGGGAGTACTCAAATGGTGTTTTTGGAAGTGTTTCAGTGTTGTTTGGAAATGTTCAAAGGTGTTCAAAGGTGTTCAAAGGTGTTTTGAGTGTGTTCAAATGTTGTTTTTTTTGAAGGTGATCAAGGGTGTTCAAGGGTGTTTTGAAGGTGTTCAAAGGTGTTTTGAGGTTATTCAAAGGTGTTTTGAAGGTGTTCAAGGGTGTTTATGTGAGTATTCAAAGGTGTTTTTTGAAGGTGTACAAATGATTATGAGAGTACTTATGAAGGTGTTCAAATGATGTGCAAGAGTACTTATGAAGGTGTTCTGGGAGTATTCAGAGGTGATTTTGGGGGTGTTCGAATGATGTTTTGGAGTATTTCAGTGTTGTTTGGAAATGTATAAAGGTATTTTTGTGAGTATTCAAATGATTTAAGAGAGTGTTTTGAAGGTGTTCAAAGTGAGGTGTGTGTGCGTATTAACTTCGTAATATGTAAAATTGTGACTAGTGAATTTATCGAAAAGTGGTTATAAGTGTTGTGGTGACTTTCTGATGTACTGTGTCCCCTTATTAACTTTAATGAACTAAAAGGGTTAAAACGAGAAAAATTGGGGGTTATGAGTGAAAATTGTGAGGTGTTGGTTGGAGTGTGAGGGTTCGGGAGGGTGGGGAGGAGGTTACTTCGGGGGGAGTGACCTGAGATGAAATAGTTAAAACGAGAAAAATGTCTAGACTTGTGTTGTAAAGAAATTGTTGGATTGTTGTGGGTATTAACGAAACAAAAATGTGAAATTATTTGGATTAACCTGGGTTAAGAGTGAAAATGTTTTCCCTATGATGTAGGTACTATATCCCCTTATTAACTTGAATGAACTAAAAGGGTCGTCATGATTCAACCTGTGTGTGTGGGGGTCATCGCGTGACGTCACTGACCGTCGAGTAAACACATTAATGAGAGGAATACTGACGTCACACTTGTTTAGACCTGTAGTAAGCATGCCCCATAGGAGGAGTTCATTTGAATGCTTACCCCCCAGAGGGGGGAATCCAAAAAACCTTGATCCAAGGAGATGGAGTCTTGGTATTATCGAGAAATTTTGGGATGGGGGTGAAAGTGAGAGGGGGAACCCAAAAATTTGATCCAAGGAGATGGAGTCATGGTATTGTCGAGAAAATTTGGGGGGTGAAAGGAGGGGTACCCAAAAAAAACCTTGATCCAAGGAGATGGAGACTTTCGAAAACCCCATAGGGGGGAATCCAAAAAACTTGATACGAGGAGATGGAGAATTTCGAAAACCCCATAGGGGGGGAATCCAAAAACTTGTATTATCGAGAAATTTTTGGGGTTGGGGGGTGAAAGTGGGAGGGGGATCCGAGGAAGTGGAGACTTTGATATTGAGAACCCCATAGGGGGGAGTATCCAAAACTTGTATTATCGAGAAAATTTGGGGATGGGGGGTGAAAGGAGGGGTACCCAAAAAACCTTGATCCGAGGAATTGGAGACTTTCGAAACCCCCATAGGGGGGAATCCAAAAACTTGGTAATATTGAGAAATTTTGGGGTGGGGGTGAAAGTGAGAGGGGGAACCTTAAAAACTTGATCCGAGGAATTTCGAAAACCCCATAGGGGGGAATCCAAAAAAAAACTTGATCCGAGGAGATGGAGAATTTCGAAAACCCCATAGGGGGGAATCCAAAAACTTGTATTGTCGAGAAATTTTTGGGGTTGGGGGTGAAAGTGGGAGGGGGATCCGAGGAAGTGGAGACTTTGATATTGAGAACCCCATAGGGGGGAGTATCCAAAACTTGTATTATCGAGAAAATTTGGGGATGGGGGGTGAAAGGAGGGGTACCCAAAAAACCTTGATCCGAGGAATTGGAGACTTTCGAAACCCCCATAGG
>NW_027197064.1:2500-15000 GCF_038502225.1 Cherax quadricarinatus | reverse complement strand
TCTGACGAACTCGTTAACTATGATTTACCATTGCCAGTTCCTACTATCATTAAACTTATTAAACTTTGCATTGTTGATGCAAAATTTGCATTTAATGATAAGTTTTACACTCAGAAGTTTGGTATGGCAATGGGAAATCCTCTTTCATCTGTTCTTAGTAACCTATACATGGAATTTTTTGAAACAAGGTTGCTTAACACAATCCTCCCTAATAGAGCTAAATGGTTCAGATATGTTGATGATATTTTGTGTCTTATGCCCAAAAATGTAGATATACACCATTTTCTTGGAAAATTAAATAGCTTAGCCCATTCTATAAACTTTACTGTTGAGTTTGAAGAAAATAACTCATTGCCTTTTCTAGATGTTTTAATTATTAAGAGTATTAATGAATTCAAATTTAAAATTTACAGAAAACCTACAAATAACTGTTCCTATGTCCACTATTATTCCTCGCATCAAGATAGAGTCAAACTGTCTGTTTTCTCATCAATGTTTTTGAGAGCTTTACGAATTTGTAGTCCTGAGTTCATAGATGAGGAAATATCCAAAATTTATGAAATAGGTAATGATTTAAAATACCCAAGAAATGTAATTGATAAATCTTTTAAAGTTGCTAGAAACACTTTTTATAATCCAAAAAGGGGCAACCAGCCTTATTCAACTAAAAATATGTTGGTTCTCCCTTACCATGAAAACTTGGTTGATATGCCTTCTCTTCTTAAGACTTTTAATATTAAAGTTGTATTCAAAAATCTTGATACAGTAAAAAAACTTTTGATAAAGAATTCCCCCCAAAATGCTGATGGATGTGTCTATAAGATTCCTTGTAAAATTTGCGATAAAGTTTATTACGGTCAAACTGGTAAAAATCTCGAACTAAGATTAAAACAACATAAATATAGCATTAGAACTGGACAAGATTCCAATGCTCTATTTATTCATGTAAGAGATTTTAACCATCCAATTGATTTTCAAAAAGTTGAGAAAGTAGTATCAAGCAAGTCCATGGTCGACAGGAATATAATTGAATCTTGTTTCATAAAAAGCAGTTTTGACAATAATATGAATATTTCCTTTGGTTTATATAAATTAGATCCATTTATAATTAATAGAATTTGGGAAGAATTTAATAATACACTGGACAAATAATTTTTAAATTTTCTTGGGTAGAATAGCTTGGGGGCGAGTTGTGCAAAGGACCTGTCCAAGTTGGCTCGCCACGCGTCACGTGTTTAACCGTTGTGGGATCTGATAGTGAGGTGCTGGCCGGACCCCTTATATAGCTTCCTTGTATGCTTCACTTTCATAGTTCCTTGATAATGTGAGTAGTCACGAAAGCGCTTGGAATTTCTCTATTCTCTCAGAGTGGTTGTTTTGCATATATATATATATATGTATATATATATATAATATATATATATATATATATATATATATATATATATATATATATATATATATATATATACGTATATATATACATATATATATATGCATGTTGTGAGTGTGGGGGAAGTTCGCGAGGCAGTGGGTAGAATGAAAGGGGTAAGGCAGCTGGGATTGATGGCATAAAGATAGAAACGTTAAAAGCAGGTGGGGATATAGTTTTGGAGTTGTTGATGTTATTATTTAATAAATGTATGGAAGAGGGTAAGGTACCTAGGGATTGGCAGAAAGCGTACATAGTTCCTTTGTATAAAGGCAAAGGGGACAAAAGAGAGTGCAAAAGTTATAGGGGAATAAGTCTGTTGAGTATACCTGGTAAATTGTATGGTAGAGTTATTATTGAACGAATTAAGAGTAAGACGGAGAGTAGAATAGCAGATGAACAAGGGGGCTTTAGGAAAGGTAGGGAGTGTGTAGATCGAGTGTTTACATTGAAACATATAGGTGAACAGTATTTGGATAAGGGTAAAGAGGTTTTTGTCGCATTTATAGATTTGGAAAAGGCGTATGACAGGGTGGATAGGGTGGGGGGGGGGCAATGTGGCAGATGTTGCAGGAGTATGGTATAGGAGGTAGGTTACTGAAAGCAGTGAAGAGTTTTTACGAGGATAGTGAGGCTCAGGTTAGAGTATGTAGGAAAGAGGGAAATTATTTCCCAGTAAAAGTAGACCTTAGACAAGGATGTGTGACGTCACCGTGGTTGTTTAATATATTTATAGATCGGGTTGTAAGAGAAGTAAATGCGAGGGTCTTGGCAAGAGGTGTGGAGTTAAAAGATAAAGAATCTAACACGAAGTGGGAGTTGTCACAGTTGCTTTTTTGCAGATGACTCTGTGCTCTTGGGATATTCTGAGGCTGGTGGATGAATTTGGTAGGGTATGTAAAAGAATAAAATTAAAAGTGAATATAGGAAAGAGTAAGGTTATAAGGACAACAAAAACATTAGGTGATGAAAGATTGGATATCAGATTGGAGGGAGAGAGTATGGAGGAGGTGAATGTATTAAGATATTTGGAAGTGGACGTGTCAGCGGATGGGTCTATGAAAGATGAGGTAAATCATAGAATTGATGAGGGAAAAAGGGTGAGCGGTGCACTTAGATGTCTGAGGAGACAAGAAGTTTGTCTTTGGATACAAAGAGGGGAATGTATGAGAGTATAGTTTTACCAACGCTCTTATATGGGTGTGAAGCATGGGTGATGAATGTCGCAGTGAGGAGAAGGCTGGAGGCAGTGGAGATGTCATATCTGAGGGCAATGTGTGGTGTGAATATAATGCAGAGAATTCGTAATTTGGAAGTTAGGAGGAGGTGTGGGATTGCCAAAACTTTTGTGCAGAGGGCTGAGGAAGGGTTGTTGAGGCGATTCGGACACGTAGAGAGAATGAAACGAAGCAGAATGACTTCGAGAGTGTATAAATCTATAGTGGAGGGAAAGCGTGGTAGGGGTCGGCCTAGGAAAGGTTGGAGGGAGGGGGTAAGGGAGGTTTTGTGTGCTAGGGGCTTGGACCTCCAGCAATCATTCGTGAGCGTATTTGATAGGAGTGAATGGAGACAAGTGGTTTTTAATACTTGATGTGTTGTTGGAGTGTGAGAAAAGTAACATTTATGAAGGGACTTGAGTCCTGGAGATGGAAAGTACAGTGTCTGCACTCTGAAGGAGCATTTTATAAACTGTAGTGTAGAGCACCCCTCTGGCAAGACAGTGACGGAGTGAATGAGGGTGAAAGTTTTTCTTTTTTGGGCCACCATGCCTTGGTGGGAATCGGCCAGTGTGTTATTATATATGTATATATATATATATATATATATATATATATATATATATATATATATATATATATATATATATATATATATATATATATATATATATGTATGTATGTATGTCGTGCCGAATAGGCAGAACTTGCGATCTTGGCTTAAATAGCAACGCTCATCTTGCCATATAGGACAAGTGAAAATTTGTGTATGCAATAATTTCGCCAAAATCATTCTGAAAATAACGAAAAAATTATATTTTACTGTGTTTGTTTAGTATTAAATTACTGTAAACAAATCTAAAATATATTTAGTTGAGTTAGGCTAAAATAAATTGCGCTTGTTATAATAAGGTTAAGTAAGTTTTCTAAGTTCCTTTTGGTGCAAAATTATAAATTTTTACATCAACATTAATGAAAAAAATATATCTTTAAACGTATAAGAGAAATTTTTAGAAAGGACTTAATTTTAAATGAGTTCTTGCTAATTGGCCAGCTTTACATATTCGGCATGACATATATATATAAATATACATATATATATATATATATATATATATATATATATATATATATATATCTATAAATATACATATATATATATATACATATATATCTAAATATAGATATATATATATATATATACATATATATATGAATGTATGTATGTATAGAAATATATATATATATATATATATATATATATATATATATATATATATATATATATATATATATATATATATATATATATATATATGTCGTGCCGAATAGGCAGAACTTGCGATCTTGGCTTAAATAGCAACGCTCATCTTGCCATATAGGACAAGTGAAAATTTGTGTATGCAATAATGTCGCCAAAATCATTCTGAACCTAACGAAAAAAATATATTTCACTGTGTTTGGTTAGTATTAAATTACTGTAAACAAATCTAAAATATATTTACTTGGGTTAGGCTAGAATAAATTGTTCTTGTTATAATAAGGTTAGGTAAGTTTTCTAAGATTCTTTTGGTGCAAAATTAAAATTTTTTACATTAACATTAATGAAAAAAATATATCTTTAAACGTATAAGACAAAATTTTAGAAAGGACTTAATTTTAAATGAGTTATTGCTAATTGACCAGTTTTACATATTCGGCACGACATATATATATTATATATATATATATTCATACATTTACATATATATATACATATATATATATATATATATATATATATATATATATATATATATATATATATATATATATATATATATATATATATATATATATTCATACATTTACATATACATATTTTTTTTTATTATTATCACACTGGCCGATTCCCACCAAGGCAGGGTGGCCCGAAAAAGAAAAACTTTCACCATCATTCATTCCATCACTGTCTTGCCAGAAGGGTGCTTTACACTACAGTTTCTAAACTGCAACATCAACACCCCTCCTTCAGAGTGCAGGCACTGTACTTCCCATCTCCAGGACTCAAGTCCGACCTGCCGGTTTCCCTGAATCCCTTCATAAATGTTACTTTGCTCACACTCCAACAGCACGTCAAGTATTAAAAACCATTTGTCTCCATTCACTCCTATCAAACACGCTCACGCATGCCTGCTGGAAGTCCAAGCCCCTCGCACACAAAACCTCCTTTACCCCCTCCCTCCAACCCTTCCTAGGCCGACCCCTACCCCGCCTTCCTTCCACTACAGACTGATACACTCTTGAAGTCATTCTGTTTCGCTCCATTCTCTCTACATGTCCGAACCACCTCAACAACCCTTCCTCAGCCCTCTGGACAACAGTTTTGGTAATCCCGCACCTCCTCCTAACTTCCAAACTACGAATTCTCTGCATTATATTCACACCACACATAGCCCTCAGACATGACATCTCCACTGCCTCCAGCCTTCTCCTCGCTGCAACATTCATCACCCACGCTTCACACCCATATAAGAGCGTTGGTAAAACTATACTCTCATACATTCCCCTCTTTGCCTCCAAGGACAAAGTTCTTTGTCTCCACAGACTCCTAAGTGCACCACTCACTCTTTTTCCCTCATCAATTCTATGATTCACCTCATCTTTCATAGACCCATCCGCTGACACGTCCACTCCCAAATATCTGAATACGTTCACCTCCTCCATACTCTCTCCCTCCAATCTGATATTCAATCTTTCATCACCTAATCTTTTTGTTATCCTCATAACCTTACTCTTTCCTGTATTCACCTTTAATTTTCTTCTTTTGCACACCCTACCAAATTCATCCACCAATCTCTGCAACTTCTCTTCAGAATCTCCCAAGAGCACAGTGTCATCAGCAAAGAGCAGCTGTGACAACTCCCACTTTGTGTGTGATTCTTTATCTTTTAACTCCACGCCTCTTGCCAAGACCCTCGCATTTACTTCTCTTACAACCCCATCTATAAATATATTAAACAACCACGGTGACATCACACATCCTTGTCTAAGGCCTACTTTTACTGGGAAATAATTTCCCTCTTTCCTACATACTCTAACTTGAGCCTCACTATCCTCGTAAAAACTCTTCACTGCTTTCAGTAACCTACCTCCTACACCATACACTTGCAACATCTGCCACATTGCCCCCCTATCCACCCTATCATACGCCTTTTCCAAATCCATAAATGCCACAAAGACCTCTTTAGCCTTATCTAAATACTGTTCACTTATATGTTTCACTGTAAACACCTGGTCCACACACCCCCTACCTTTCCTAAAGCCTCCTTGTTCATCTGCTATCCTATTCTCCGTCTTACTCTTAATTCTTTCAATTATAACTCTACCATACACTTTACCAGGTACACTCAACAGACTTATCCCCCTATAATTTTTGCACTCTCTTTTATCCCCTTTGCCTTCATACAAAGGAACTATGCATGCTCTCTGCCAATCCCTAGGTACCTTACCCTCTTCCATACATTTATTAAATAATTGCACCAACCACTCCAAAACTATATCCCCACCTGCTTTTAACATTTCTATCTTTATCCCATCAATCCCGGCTGCCTTACCCCCTTTCATTTTACCTACTGCCTCACGAACTTCCCCCACACTCACAACTGGCTCTTCCTCACTCCTACAAGATGTTATTCCTCCTTGCCCTATACACGAAATCACAGCTTCCCTATCTTCATCAACATTTAACAATTCCTCAAAATATTCCCTCCATCTTCCCAATACCTCTAACTCTCCATTTAGTAACTCTCCTCTCCTATTTTTAACTGACAAATCCATTTGTTCTCTAGGCTTTCTTAACTTGTTAATCTCACTCCAAAACTTTTTCTTATTTTCAACAAAATTTGTTGATAACATCTCGCCCACTCTCTCATTTGCTCTCTTTTTACATTGCTTCACCACTCTCTTAACTTCTCTATTTTTCTCCATATACTCTTCCCTCCTTGCATCACTTCTACTTTGTAAAAACTTCTCATATGCTAACTTTTTCTCCCTTACTACTCTCTTTACATCATCATTCCACCAATCGCTCCTCTTCCCTCCTGCACCCACTTTCCTGTAACCACAAACTTCTGCTGAACACTCTAACACTACATTTTTAAACCTACCCCATACCTCTTCGACCCCATTGCCTATACTCTCATTAGCCCATCTATCCTCCAATAGCTGTTTATATCTTACCCTAACTGCCTCCTCTTTTAGTTTATAAACCTTCACCTCTCTCTTCCCTGATGCTTCTATTCTCCTTGTATCCCATCTACCTTTTACTCTCAGTGTAGCTACAACTAGAAAGTGATCTGATATATCTGTGGCCCCTCTATAAACATGTACATCCTGAAGTCTACTCAACAGTCTTTTATCTACCAATACATAATCCAACAAACTACTGTCATTTCGCCCTACATCATATCGTGTATACTTATTTATCCTCTTTTTCTTAAAATATGTATTACCTATAACTAAACCCCTTTCTATACAAAGTTCAATCAAAGGGCTCCCATTTTCATTTACACCTGGCACCCCAAACTTACCTACCACACCCTCTCTAAAAGTTTCTCCTACTTTAGCATTCAAGTCCCCTACCACAATTACTCTCTCACTTGGTTCAAAGGCTCCTATACATTCACTTAACATCTCCCAAAATCTCTCTCTCTCCTCTGCATTCCTCTCTTCTCCAGGTGCATACACGCTTATTATGACCCACTTCTCGCATCCAACCTTTACTTTAATCCACATAATTCTTGAATTTACACATTCATATTCTCTTTTCTCCTTCCATAACTGATCATTTAACATTACTGCTACCCCTTCCTTTGCTCTAACTCTCTCAGATACTCCAGATTTAATCCCATTTATTTCCCCCCACTGAAACTCTCCTACCCCCTTCAGCTTTGTTTCGCTTAGGGCCAGGACATCCAACTTCTTTTCATTCATAACATCAGCAATCATCTGTTTCTTGTCATCCGCACTACATCCACGCACATTTAAGCAACCCAGTTTTATAAAGTTTTTCTTCTTCTCTTTTTTAGTAATTGTATACAGGAGAAGGGGTTACTAGCCCATTGCTCCCGGCATTTTAGTCGCCTCATACGACACGCATGGCTTACGGAGGAAAGATTCTTTTCCACTTCCCCATGGACAATAGAAGAAATAAAAAGAACAAGAGCTATTTAGAAAAAGGAGAAAAACCTAGATGTATGTATATATATATATATGCATGTGCGTGTCTGTGAAGTGTGACCAAAGTGTAAGTAGGAGTAGCAAGATATCCCTGTTATCTTAGCGTGTTTATGAGGATGAGGGTCCCTACGACAGTTCTAGAGGTGGTACCTCCTTATATTTTATATATATACATACACATATATATATATATATATATATATATATATATATATATATATATATATATATATATATATATATATATATATATATATATATATATATATATATATATATATATATATATATATATATATATATATATATATATATATATATATATATATATATATATATATATATATATATATATATATATATATATATATATATATATATATATATATATATATATATATGTATGTATATATATAAAATATAAGGAGGTACCACCTCTAGAACTGTCGTAGGGACCCTCATCCTCAGAGAAAAGAATAAACTTGCTTCAGGGAAAACTTTAAGGTTCTCCCTGAAGCTGTTTGAGAATTTTCTCCTACCACCCCCTATATTTCAAGTATGTTTTATTTAAAGACAAAATACATTGGCCGAACATTCACAAAAATACAACAGAAAGTAAAACAACATAGGTAACTCAGAGCTACATCTCGAATACTTCGTCCAGCTCCCCTGCAGTGGGCCGCGTGCCCAGAATGCTGCAGGCATTTCCTCTCTGGATCGCAACACTGAGTCTCTGAAAAAGGAAGCTGGTCGCCCTGTGGTCCTTGGTTTCTATGATGAGCTTTTCACCTAGCTCTTTGAGGAACTTTAGAGCACACTTGCCCCATGCTCCAAGGGTCTCCCACCCTATTGGAATGAAGTTATAGCAAGGGGGAAGGTCTTCATATTTTTGGATCTTCTGGGTCTCCCTGTGGCTGGCAGCTCCACCCCCTTCCACTACAGAGTATGGCAAGTAGGTGTCTGCCAATGTGGCAGCACAGGTGTAGTCCCAGGCAATCTGCTTTCCATCATTCCAGGGTAGCATAGTGCCTCCATCAGGACGCTTTTGACTTGAATCAGACCTCTGTACTTGGGGTTCCCGTTGAGCTGGGCAACGGGCTGTGGCGAGGCTTCTCTTTATTATATCATTGACCTCCTCATGTCTGGCATACTTCCCTTCTGCTGTGTGACACACGAGACCATGAAGTCCGAATTGATCAGCTGTCGCCCTGCCGCAAATACACCTATGTCCGGTGAGGATGGGGGCGGCTAGGCGAAGAGCAACACCAATCCGAATGGCCTGTGGGTCGAGACGGGTGCCCAGGAAGGAATTGGGAACAGCTAACAGGAAATCTCCTGAGTGTGGTGCCTTCACTGCCAGGAGACGAGCTTTGTTCTTTCCTGAAGCATTGGAGAGCATTGTGTTGGCGATTTTTTTCCATGATCGGTTTGTCCCAGTGGGACTGTTTGTGCTGTTTGGGGGGAGCTAGTCTACTGGAGGAGTCTGTAAGGGTGTCCCACCGAATCGCTGCTTCAGTAAACCTGGGGTCTTGAGCTCCTACCACATCTCTCAAGCGTTCGGGCACTATCTTCTTGACTAATGCGCTGGAAGCCAAACACGAAGACAGAAAAGCAGGTAAAGCAACATGCGTTGCTTTACGCACCCCTATATCTCCCAGTCGCACTGGGAGGTTTGCCTGATCCCATTGATCATCCTCTAATGACAGGTTCAGTGCTTTCTTAAAAGTTGATATGTATATATATATATATATATATATATATATATATATACATATATATATATATATATATATATATATATATATATATATATATATATATATATATATATATATATATATATATATATATATATATATATATATATATATATATATATATATATATATATATATATATATATATATGCGTTACCTGCTTTTCTGTCCTCGTGTATTGCATCCAGAGAGCTTGTAACAGCGATTCTCCCTGAACATCTTAGGAACAAGATTGGAGTCCAGGACCAAAAATTCATTGACGGAGCAATGATCTGGGATAATCTAACGGGCTCTGGAGCCAGACCTGCTCCCCCCAACAACTACAAACAATCGCACTGGGATGGTCCAATAGTGGAAAATATTGCCTCAACAATGCTTCAGAGTGTGTCAGGGAAGGATAGAGCCCGCCTCCTGGCAGTGAAAGCCCCTCATGCTGGGGACTTTCTGTTGGCTGTTCCCAACTCCAGCCTTGGCACACGTCTCGACCCACAGACCATCCGCATCGGTGTTGCCCTTCGACTTGCCGCCCCTATTCTCGCCGAACACAGGTGTATTTGTGGCAGTGAAGCAGCAGACCGATTCGGGTACCATGGTCTTGTGTGCCGTAAATCCGAGGGAAAGATTGCAAGACATGAGGAGGTTAATAACATTATCAAGAGGAGCCTCACAACAGCCGGATGCCCAGCAGTAAGGGAGCCACCCCAACTATGCAGATCTGATGGCAGCCAGAAGCGTCCAGATGGTATCACCCTTCAAACCTGGACAGATGGGAAGCAGGTGGTGTGGGACTATACATGTGCATCTACCTTGGCTGATACCTATCTCCAATACACCAGGGAGGAAGGAGGGGCAGCTGCCAGCTTCAGGGAGTCCCAAAAGTCTAGAAAATATGGAGAACTTGCCCATCATTATATGTTTGTTCCCATAGGCTCAGAGACCCTTGGCTCATGGGGAAAGAGTGCATCTAAATTCCTTAAGGAGCTGGGAAAAAGACTCATCAGGGTAACTAGGGATCCAAGGGCAGCTAGTTTTCTGTTCCAGCGGCTCAGTGCGGCTGTTCAAAGGGGTAATGCCTGCTGTATTTTGGGCACACGCCCCAGCTCTGAGGAGCTGGATGAGATTTTCGCCTTATAATCGGTGATACACACGTAACAACATGTACCGTATATGCCACCTTTATAATTATATATATATATATATATATAATTATATATATATATATATATATATATATATATATATATATATATATATATATATATATGTCGTGCCTAATAGGTAAAACTGGTCAATTAGCAAGAACTCATTTGAAATTAAGTCCTTTCAACAATTTTCTCTTATACGTTTAAATACATATTTTTTCATTAATGTTAATGTAAAAATTTTCAATTTTGCTCCAAAAGAATCTTAGAAAACTTACCTAACCTTATTATAACAAGAACAAGTTATTTTAGCCTAACCCAACTAAATATATTTTAGATTTGTTTACCTTAATTTAATACTAAACAAACACAGTGAAATATATATTTTTCGTTAGGTTCAGAATGATTTTGGCGAAATTATTGCATACACAAATTTTTGCTTGTCCTATATGGCAAGATGAACGTTGCTATTTAAGCGAAGATCGCAAGTTCTGCCTATTCGGCACGACATAAATATATATATATATATATATATATATATATATATATATATATATATATATATATATATATATATGTATTTATATATATATATATATATATATATATATATATATATATATATATATATATATGTCGTACCGAATAGGCAGAGCTTGCGATCTTGGCTTAAATAGCAACGATCATCTTGCCATATAGGACAAGCGAAAATTTGTGTATGCAATAATTTCGCCAAAATCATTCTGAACCTTACGAAAAAAATATATTTCACTGTGTTTGTTTAGTATTAAATTATTGTAAACAAATCTAAAATATATTTAGTTGGGTTAGGCTAAAATAAATTGCGCTTGTTATAATAAGGTTAGGTAAGTTTTCTAAGTTCCTTTTGGTGCAAAATTATAAATGTTTACATCAACATTAATGAAAAAAATATATCTTTAAACGTATAAGAGAAAATTTTAGAAAGTACTTAATTTTAAATGAGTTCTTGCTAATTGACCAGTTTTACATATTCGGCACGACATATATATATATATATATATATATATATATATATATATATATATATATATATATATATATATATATATATATATATATATATATATATATATATATATATATATATATATATATATATATATATATGTCGTGCCGAATAGGCAGAACTTGCGATCTTGGCTTAAATAGCAACGCTCATCTTGCCATATAGGACAAGTGAAAATTTGTTTATGCAATAATTTCGCCAAAATCATTCTGAACCTAACGAAAAAAATATATTTCACTGTGTTTCTTTAGTATTAAATTATTGTAAACAAATCTAAAATATATTTTGTTGGGTTAGGCTAAAATAAATTGTTCTTGTTATAATAAGGTTAGGTAAGTTTTCTAAGATTCTTTTGGAGTAAAATAAATTTTTTTTACATTAACATTAATGAAAAAAATATATCTTTAAACGTATAAGAGAAAATTTTAGAAAGGACTTAATTTTAAACGAGTTCTTGCTAATTGACCACTTTTACATATTCGGCACGACATATATATATATATATATATATATATATATATATATATATATATATATATATATATATATATATTTTTTTATTATCACACCGGCCGATTCCCACCAAGGCAGGGTGGCCCGAAAAAGAAAAACTTTCACCATCATTCACTCCATCACTGTCTTGCCAGAAGGGTGCTTTACACTACAGTTTTTAAACTGCAACAT
>NW_027197063.1:40000-69738 GCF_038502225.1 Cherax quadricarinatus | reverse complement strand
GGACCTGGTGAGAGTGTAGTGTGGACCTGGTGAGAGTGTAGTGTGGACCTGGTGAGAGTGTAGTGTGGACCTGGTGAGAGTGTAGTGTGGACCTGGTGAGAGTGTAGTGTGGACCTGGTGAGAGTGTAGTGTGGACCTGGTGAGAGTGTAGTGTGGACCTGGTGAGAGTGTAGTGTGGACATGGTGAGAGTGTAGTGTGGACCTGGTGAGTGTAGTGTGGACCTGGTGAGAGTGTAGTGTGGACCTGGTGAGAGTGTAGTGTGGACCTGGTGAGAGTGTAGTGTGGACCTGGTGAGAGTGTAGTGTGGACCTGGTGAGAGTGTAGTGTGGACCTGGTGAGAGTGTAGTGTGGACCTGGTGAGAGTGTAGTGTGGACCTGGTGAGAGTGTAGTGTGGACCTGGTGAGAGTGTAGTGTGGACCTGGTGAGAGTGTAGTGTGGACCTGGTGAGAGTGTAGTGTGGACCTGGTGAGAGTGTAGTGTGGACCTGGTGAGAGTGTAGTGTGGACCTGGTGAGAGTGTAGTGTGGACCTGGTGAGAGTGTAGTGTGGACCTGGTGAGAGTGTATTGTGGACCTGGTGAGAGTGTAGTGTGGACCTGGTGAGAGTGTAGTGTGGACCTGGTGAGAGTGTAGTGTGGACCTGGTGAGAGTGTAGTGTGGACCTGGTGAGAGTGTAGTGTGGACCTGGTGAGAGTGTAGTGTGGACCTGGTGA
This sequence comes from Cherax quadricarinatus, assembly GCF_038502225.1. Taxonomy (NCBI): domain Eukaryota; kingdom Metazoa; phylum Arthropoda; class Malacostraca; order Decapoda; family Parastacidae; genus Cherax; species Cherax quadricarinatus. The sequence goes on along the minus strand of NW_027197063.1, from coordinate 69,025 downwards.
GAGTGTAGTGTGGACCTGGTGAGAGTGTAGTGTGGACCTGGTGAGAGCGTAGTGTGGACCTGGTGAGAGTGTAGTGTGGACCTGGTGAGAGTGTAGTGTGGACCTTGTGAGACTGTAGTGTGGACCTGGTGAGACTGTAGTGTGGACCTGGTGAGAGTGTAGTGTGGACCTGGTGAGACTGTAGTGTGGACCTGGTGAGTGTAGTGTGGACCTGGTGAGAGTGTAGTGTGGACCTGGTGAGAGTGTAGTGTGGACCTGGTGAGAGTGTAGTGTGGACCTGGTGAGAGTGTAGTGTGGACCTGGTGAGAGTGTAGTGTGGACCTGGTGAGAGTGTAGTGTGGACCTGGTGAGAGTGTAGTGTGGACCTGGTGAGAGTGTAGTGTGGACCTGGTGAGAGTGTAGTGTGGACCTGGTGAGAGTGTAGTGTGGACCTGGTGAGAGTGTAGTGTGGACCTGGTGAGAGTGTAGTGTGGACCTGGTGAGAGTGTAGTGTGGACCTGGTGAGAGTGTAGTGTGGACCTGGTGAGAGTGTAGTGTGGACCTGGCGAGAGTGTAGTGTGGACCTGGTGAGAGTGTAGTGTGGACCTGGTGAGAGTGTAGTGTGGACCTGGTGAGAGTGTAGTGTGGACCTGGTGAGAGTGTAGTGTGGACCTGGTGAGAGTGTAGTGTGGACCTGGTGAATGTAGTCTGGCCCTGGTAAGAGTGTAGTCTGATCCTGGTGAGAGTGTAGTGTTGACCTGGTGAGAGTTTAGTCTGGACCTGGTAGAGTGTAGTGTGGACATGGTGAGAGTGTAGTGTGGACCTGGTGAGAGTGTAGTGTGGACCTGGTGAGAGTGTAGTGTGGACCTGGTGAGAGTGTAGTGTGGACCTGGTGAGAGTGTAGTCTGGACCTGGTGAGAGTGTAGTGTGGACCTGGTGAGAGTGTAGTGTGGACCTGGTGAGAGTGTAGTGTGGACCTGGTGAGAGTGTAGTGTGGACATGGTGAGAGTGTAGTGTGAGCCTGGTGAGAGTGTAGTGTGGACCTGGTGAGAGTGTAGTGTGGACATGGTGAGAGTGTAGTGTGCACCTGGTGAGAGTGTAGTGTGGACCTGGTGAGAGTGTAGTGTGGACCTGGTGAGAGTGTAGTGTGGACCTGGTGAGAGTGTAGTCTGGACCTGGTGAGAGTGTAGTGTGGACCTGGTGAGAGTGTAGTGTGGACCTGGTGAGAGTGTAGTGTGGACCTGGTGAGAGTGTAGTGTGGACCTAGTGAGAGTGTAGTGTGGACCTGGTGAGAGTGTAGTGTGGACCTGGTGAGAGTGTAGTGTGGACCTGGTGAGAGTGTAGTGTGGACCTGGTGAGAGTGTAGTGTGGACCTGGTGAGAGTGTAGTGTGGACCTGGTGAGAGTGTAGTGTGGACCTGGTGAGAGTGTAGTGTGGACCTGGTGAGAGTGTAGTGTGGACCTGGTGAGAGTGTAGTCTGGACCAGGTGAGAGTGTAGTGTGGACCTGGTGAGAGTGTAGTCTGGACCTGGTGAGAGTGTAGTGATAACCTAGTGTGGACTTGGTGAGAGTGTAGTGTGGACCTGGTGAGAGTGTAGTCTGGACCTGGTAAGAGTGTAGTGTGGACCTGGTGAGAGTGTACTGTGGACCTGGTGAGAGTGTTGTGTGGACCTGGTGAGAGTGTAGTGTGGACCTGGTGAGAGTGTAGTGTGGACCTGGTGAGAGTGTAGTGTGGACCTGGTGAGAGTGTACTGTGGACCTGGTGAGAGTGTAATGTGGACCTGGTGAGAGTGTAGTGTCGACCTGGTGAGAGTGTACTGTGGACCTGGTGAGAGTGTAGTGTGGACCTGGAAAGAGTGTACTGTGGACCTGGTGAAAGTGTAGTGTGGACCTGGTGAGAGTGTACTGTGGACCTGGCGAGAGTGTAGTGTGGACCTGGTGAGAGTGTAGTGTGGACCTGGTGAGAGTGTAGTGTGGACCTGGTGAGAGTGTAGTGTGGACCTGGTGAGAGTGTAGTGTGGACCTGGTGAGAGTGTAGTGTGGACCTGGTGAGAGTGTAGTGTGGACCTGGTGAGAGTGTAGTGTGGACCTGGTGAGAGTGTAGTGTGGACCTGGTGAGAGTGTAGTGTGGACCTGGTGAGAGTGTAGTGTGGACCTGGTGAGAGTGTAGTGTGGACCTGGTGAGAGTGTAGTGTGGACCTGGTGAGAGTGTAGTGTGGACCTGGTGAGAGTGTAGTGTAGGACCTGGTGAGAGTGTAGTGGGGCCCTGGTGAGAGTGTAGTGTGGACCTGGTGAGAGTGTAGTGTGGACCTGGTGAGAGTGTAGTGTGGACCTGGTGAGAGTGTAGTGTGGACCTGGTGAGAGTGTAGTGTGGACCTGGTGAGTGTGGACCTGGTGAGAGTGTAGTGTGGACCTGGTGAGAGTGTAGTCCTGGACCTGGTGAGAGTGTAGTGTGGACCTGGTGAGAGTGTAGTGTGGACCTGGTGAGAGTGTAGTGTGGACCTGGTGAGAGTGTAGTGTGGACCTGGTGAGAGTGTAGTGTGGACCTGGTGAGAGTGTAGTGTGGACCTGGTGAGAGTGTAGTGGACCTGGTGAGAGTGTAGTGTGGACTGGTGAGAGTGTAGTGTGGACCTGGTGAGAGTGTAGTGTGGACATGGTGAGAGTGTAGTGTGGACCTGGTGAGAGTGTAGTGTGGACCTGGTGAGAGTGTAGTGTGAACCTGGTGAGAGTGTAGTGTGAACCTCGTGTGGACCTGGTGAGAGTGTAGTCTGGACCTGGTGAGAGTGTAGTGTGGACCTGGTGAGAGTGTAGTGTGGACCTGGTGAGAGTGTAATCTGGACCTGGTGAGAGTGTAGTCTGGACCTGGTGAGAGTGTAGTGTGAACCTAGTGTGGACCTGGTGAGAGTGTAGTGTGGACCTGGTGAGAGTGTAGTGTGGACCTGGTGAGAGTGTTATGTGGACCTGGTGAGAGTGTAGTGTGGACCTGGTGAGAGTGTAGTGTGGACCTGGTGAGAGTGTAGTCTGGACCTGGTGAGAGTTGTGTGAACCTCGTGATAGTGTAGTGTGGACCTGGTGAGAGTGTAGTGTGGACCTGGTAAGAGTGTGTAGTGTGGACCTGGTGAGAGTGTAGTGTGGACCTGGTGAGAGTGTAGTGTGGACCTGGTGAGAGTGTAGTGTGGACCTGGTGAGAGTGTAGTGTGGACCTGGTGAGAGTGTAGTGCGGACCTGGTGAGAGTGTAGTGTGGACCTGGTGAGAGTGTAGTGCGGACCTGGTGAGAGTGTAGTGTGGACCTGGTGAGAGTGTAGTGTGGACCTGGTGAGAGTGTAGTGTGGACCTGGTGAGAGTGTAGTGTGGACCTGGTGAGAGTGTAGTGTGGACCTGGTGAGAGTGTAGTGTGGACCTGGTGAGAGTGTAGTGTGGACCTGGTGAGAGTGTAGTGTGGACCTGGTGAGAGTGTAGTGTGGACCTGGTGAGAGGGTAGTGTGGACCTGGTGAGAGTGTAGTGTGGACCTGGTGAGAGTGTAGTGTGGACCTGGGGAGGGTGTAGTGTGGACGTGGTGAGAGTGTGTCAGTTAATTAAATTATGTAGCTAACTTAATATATACCATGAAACTTTCCTTCGCTACATTTAAACTACATTATATATCCTACTACATCAAGTTATATATTACTTTGCAATTAATTAACATACATAAAAGATGTAATATTAATCAGTTGTTCTGGACAAATAAACTGACAACTTAATTCACGTAAGTAGTCAACACATCAGATTTAATATAATTTTGCACGTGAAGCGCTAAACCCATGGGAGCTATGCAGCTCCACACGGTGTGAAGGTACAATTCACTGTCTATTTAGCTCTTTAGTGTGACACTCAGTTCCTATTTGTATTTAACTTGATGGGGAACCTCTGATGAAATTTCGGTAATTACTGAACTGTTATCATGCCACGAGAGTAAGAAGAAAAGAAGAAGACAGGTTGAGAGAGAGGAGGAAAAATTAAAAAGACTGGACAAGTGATGAAAATAGCTTATCTTGCTTATATTAGATGATTGGTTGATTAAGCTGCGCCACTACTTGCTCTTGTGTCTGACTGGAAGCTTGATGGAGGGCTGGAAAAACTGCTGGACGAAGCAATGAGGATCATTCTAGGACGCTCTCGTAATGCCAAAATTTTAAATATGCGGAAAGAGCTGGATATTCCAAGCATCAGAAATCGTGTTACTGAAAGAAATAACCTAACTGGTGCTAATATGTTCAGGGAGGCCCATTCAAATCCATGGACAGAAGCCCTCCAAACTTTCCTCAGCACTCGTGAACAACCCTCCAGATGAATCGAACAAATTGGAACCGACATCCACATGAACCAGATACATGATCTGTGTTAAGTAAGGCAACAGCGGCACCTCTCCGCTCCATGGGATATTACCCCATTCCAAACTACCATTCCTCCATTTCCCCACAAAATACTTCTTCAGTCACAACCAAAGCTTCGCCTTGAAGCCAAACATGATGCCTTAAGCTGTATTGATAACTTAGTCATACAGCACACTCTTACACAAATTATATTCGTTGATGGTTCTGTTCACCAATCCACTGGTGCAGCTGGTAGTGCTGCTGTTGTCGTACAGAGTGATGGCTCTCATAAAGAAATTGGAGCACCCATCAATAACTGGGCCTCTACCTTTCAAACAGAACTATTTGCCATACTCCTTGCACTGAAATGCGTCCATGTATCTAAGCTTGACACTTTAATTGTAACTGATTCTCTGTCATCAATAAATGCTCTCAACTCATTAAGTATAAATTGTGGTATGCTTGTGTCAGAAGCCAGACACAGGCATGGTAGGATTGTGGACAGTGGAGTCAGAGTGCACATGCTGTGGATTCCATCTCACATTGGTCTTCAGATGTATGACAGAACTGATAAACTGGCTAAGCTGTATGCTTTCAAAGAGTGGGTAGATTACAATCTTGGCTTGTCAGTTAGCAGTTTGAGAACAATAATACGAAAAGAACTTCAACTGAATTTTATTGACTTAAGACTCTGGGAGATTGACACAAGTCAGTCCATCTATCATCATTCTATCATGCAGGAGGAGCCACATGTCTATGGTGCATCCAACAAAATAAGCAGACTCTTGGATGTCACTACCGCCCGGCCCCGGCTGGGTTACAAGTATCTTTGGCAGGTTAAATCATCACCACCAGATGTAGACCAAGCGAAATATCTCACCCTGCGTCATTATGTACTGGAGTGTGATTAAATTAATGAATTCAGAGACAACTCACTCAGAAATGTTCAAGATATGTCAAAATATTTTATCCACAGTGGTATATTACAGACCATTCTGGAAAAATACTCTGATATGCACTCTGTAAATAAAGCATTACCACGTGTGTGTGTGTGTGTGTGTGTGTGTGTGTGTGTGTGTGTGTGTGTGTGTGTGTGTGTGTGTGTGTGTGTGTGTGTGTGTGTGTGTGTGTGTGTGTGTGTGTGTGTGTGTGTGTGTGTGTGTTTGTGTGTGTGTGCTTGTGTGCTTGTTTGCGTGTGTATTTGTGTACTCATACATGCATGAGTGCGTGTGCTCGTGTGTGTATGTACGCTCGTGTGTGTGTGTGGACTCACCTATTTGTGTGTGTGTGTGTGTGTGTGTGTGTGTGTGTGTGTGTGTGTGTGTGTGTGTGTGTGTGTGACCCAACAATTAATATTTGCACTGAAAACTCATTACAGATGTGACCGGGTGTGGATGTGTGAATTGCTCATTAATTTATAATTTGTTCATGACGGTAACCACGTATAAACATAAGTAAATTTACTTACATGATTCATTATTTTTGTAACTTGTGAATTCATTACCTTTGTACCTTGTTCAGCTGTCAGAACTTTGGGGCCCCAGTCCCTGGACCCTTTATGTACCTCTTTTGACTACCACGCACAGGATGGGAATGGAGTAGTGAAACGCGGCGGGTGCTATCCGTAGACTTTGTCAGCGTTTCTCCTTAAATTAACATTCTTCATGATAGTCATACTGTTTTCTAGCGTGTTTACATGTCCGTTTCTAAACGATCGCAAAAAATACCTGGAATTTTATATTCGTTATGTAACGTTTAACCTAGATTTTTCCTAATTAAATCTCAGTTAAGCGCAAATAACGAGATTAAATAATGTGAAGAGGAACAAGCAGTAGCAGTGCGACGAGCTGCAGGTAGGTGTTTTATCCTCAGACTAACAGTATCTGTATTCTTTCTACCAAGAAACTGTTCTAATTGTGTACCTGTCTCTGCTTATATATTTACATGCATGCATATTTCTAAATATATTTACATTTGTAAGTATAAAATTGTATAATTTTTGACAAATATTCTTCCCTAAATCTGTTTATTAATTATGGACTATTTTTATGAGAACCATCACCGACTAAATAATCTCACGTTTATGAAGCAAAACTCACACCCTGGAACATTTGGGTGTGAGTTTTACCCCATAAAAGTTCTCGGATGAAACGTGTTGGTGGAAGTTGTTTCCTCGATGAATTCCACCACGGAAAGTCTGCTGGGTAGTTTCAGACACAAAAGTTCCATTATGGAACGACACAAAAATTTCATTATGGAACGTGTGATTAGTTTATTTTTCCATTTAATGTAGTAAAACAGGTTTCTGTTGCATTTGAAAACATTTTCCACAACTATAATCATGTGCCTCGTGAACACCAGGAAAGTCACTGTTCCCTAGATTAACCAATAATTAAGTACCTCAGGTTTCCGCCATAGAGTTGTGGAACTTTAACAGTGTTTAATAAAGAGTGCTCAAAAGTGTTTAAAAACATTGTTCAGATTGTTTAAATAACAGTGTTCAGAGTGTTTAAATAACAGTGTTCGGAGTGTTTAAATAAGTGTTCAGAGCGTCTAAATAACAGTGGTCAAAGTGTTTAAAAACCAGTGTTAGTTTAAGTTAGTTTAATATGTTATTGTGCACCCTATACCCATCCTGTGGGCGGTAGTCAAAAGATTACAGAGGTACATAATTGGTCCAGGGACTGGACTCCAAAGTTCTGATAGCTGAGAAAGTTACAGAGGTGATGACCTCACAATTACAAAGGTAATGAACTCACAATTTTCAAAGGTAATGAACTCCAGGTAGGTCGGGTCACAATCATGACAAGTTACAAAGGTATTTACAGATTACAGAGGTATGTAATGGGTCCAGGGACTGGGCCCCCAAAGTTTTGATAGCTGAACTAGGTACAAAGGTAATGAACTCACAAGTTACAAAGGTAATGAATCCTGTAAGAATGGTTACTTACGTTTATACATGGCTACAATCATGAACAAATTATAGAGTACTGAGCAATTCACACTTCCACACCCGGTCACAACTGTAATGAGTTATTGGTGCAAATATTGATTGTTGAGTCACACACACACACACACACACACACACACACACACACACACACACACACACACACACACACACACACACACACACACACACACACACACACACACACACACACACACACACACACACACACACACACACACACACACGGGGCCAGGAGCTGAGTATCGACCCCTGCAACCACAATTAGGTGAGTACACACACACACAGGAGCTTGGACTCGACCCCTGCAACCTCAACTTGGTGAGTACACACACACACACGCACACACAAACACACACACACAAACACAAACACACACAAACACACACAGGCACACACACACACACACACACACACACACACACACACACACACACACACACACACACACAAACACACACACACACACACTAGATACTTGTAACCCAGCCGGAGCCGGGCGGTAGTTACATCAAAGAGTCTGCTTATTTTGTTGGATGCACCATAGACATGTGGCTCCTCCTGCATGATAGAATGATGAAAGATGGACTGACTGGTGTCAATCTTCCTGAGTCTTAAGTCAATAAAATTCATTTGAAGTTCTTTTCGTATTATTGCTCTCAAACTTCTACCTGACAAGCCAAGATTGTAATCTACTCCCTCTTTGAAAGCATACAGCTTTGCCAATTTATCAGTTATATCATTCATCTGAAGACCAATGTGAGATGGAATCCACAGCTTGTGCACTCTGACTCCACTGCTACAATCTTACCATACCTGTGTCTGGCTTCTGACAAAAGCATGCCACAATTTATGCTTAATGAGTTGAGAACATTTATGGATGACAGAGAATCAGTTACAATTAAACTGTGTGACGAATGGTTTGAAAAACCGACAAGTTGAAGATTGAGACACTTATGCAGCATATGGGAATCTTTATTCAGGAAACGTTTCGCCACACAGTGGCTTCATCATCCACTAGTCGAAGTAGGTCTTCGTCCAAAGGTTGAACAAGTGTTGAAGAATTCTTTGTAACAAGATCCCATGATGCTGCAGTGTCTGACAGTTGTGACGAATGGTTTGAAAAACCGACAAGTTGAAGATTGAGACACTTATGCAGCATATGGGAATCTTTATTCAGGAAACGTTTCGCCACACAGTGGCTTCATCAGTCCAATACAAAGAGGAAGGCGTAAGGAGAGGAGGATAATGAGGTAATCAGTCCCTCAACCTGGAATCGATGTGTTCAGTCCATCAATCTTGTAGAAAGTACAGCATAGGGCCGTAGACGTGGCTTATATACTTCGACTAGTGGATGGTACCACTATGACCCCGCCTCCATCTGCTTCACGTCACCTCACTACAGTATATAAGCCACGTCTACGGCCCTATGCTGTACTTTCTACAAGATTGATGGACTGAACACATCGACTCCAGGTTGAGGGACTGATTACCTCATTATCCTCCTCTCCTTACGCCTTCCTCTTTGTATTGGACTGATGAAGCCACTGTGTGGCGAAACGTTTCCTGAATAAAGATTCCCATATGCTGCATAAGTGTCTCAATCTTCAACTTGTCGGTTTTTCAAACCATTCGTCACAACTGTCAGACACTGCAGCATCATGGGATCTTGTTACAAAGAATTCTTCAACACTTGTTCAACCTTTGGACGAAGACCTACTTCGACTAGTGGATGGTACCACTATGACCCCGCCTCCATCTGCTTCACGTCACCTCACTACAGTATATAAGCCACGTCTACGGCCCTATGCTGTACTTTCTACAAGATTGATGGACTGAACACATCGACTCCAGGTTGAGGGACTGATTACCTCATTATCCTCCTCTCCTTACGCCTTCCTCTTTGTATTGGACTGATGAAGCCACTGTGTGGCGAAACGTTTCCTGAATAAAGATTCCCATATGCTGCATAAGTGTCTCAATCTTCAACTTGTCGGTTTTTCAAACCATTCGTCACAACTGTCAGACACTGCAGCATCATGGGATCTTGTTACAAAGAATTCTTCAACACTTGTTCAACCTTTGGACGAAGACCTACTTCGACTAGTGGATGGTACCACTATGACCCCGCCTCCATCTGCTTCACGTCACCTCACTACAGTATATAAGCCACGTCTACGGCCCTATGCTGTACTTTCTACAAGATTGATGGACTGAACACATCGACTCCAGGTTGAGGGACTGATTACCTCATTATCCTCCTCTCCTTACGCCTTCCTCTTTGTATTGGACTGATGAAGCCACTGTGTGGCGAAACGTTTCCTGAATAAAGATTCCCATATGCTGCATAAGTGTCTCAATCTTCAACTTGTCGGTTTTTCAAACCATTCGTCACAACTGTCAGACACTGCAGCATCATGGGATCTTGTTACAAAGAATTCTTCAACACTTGTTCAACCTTTGGACGAAGACCTACTTCGACTAGTGGATGGTACCACTATGACCCCGCCTCCATCTGCTTAGTTTTGATCCATTATAGTAGTCTGGGATCTTGTTGAGTTTCTCAGCATAATGAAAAAAAATTTCATATAAATAGCAGACCTTATCAGTGTCAACAGTGTTACCCTGGTCCATGAGTTTTTTAAGTGCACTTCCAGTTGTAAGGCCTCGTGGGAGTCTTTGTTTACACAGAGCACGACGCTGTTCATGTGTGAATGTATGATAGGTGGCACCACCACTCACATTCCCTCCTCCACTAACATTACACGCATCACTAACACCAACACCAACACCACTACCAACATTGTGTTCATTACATTTATCAACAGTATTGTATTCAACAATAACGTCAATGTGGTTAACCTCATCACACTCAGCACCACCACTTATATTACGCTCATCACTATTACTAACATCATAGACACCATTGCCTTCATTATGATGCTCACTGTAGTTATCAACACAAGTATTGTATTCGTCATAACTGTAATTATGGACACCACCACTACCACCACCACCTTGTTCAGCAGCCTTACACTTGCTTTCACAAATTGTGACAATCTTGTTATTGGTACACTCTACACATCTTTCCTTGTGTTGCTCAAGTTGTTGTTTCAGGAGAAATTGTTGTGTTTCCAGTACCCTTATGCGCGACATCAGGTTGTATACCACAGGAGCAAGACTTGGAACATCTGGAGACGTGAAGTCCCGGTCAGCTGAGCTCGTTGGCTGACTGTCAGCTGACTCAGCTAGGCTGGTATTGACAGCCGACGTGATGGAGGTCTGTTGACGTGCTCCCCAGGTGAGGTGCTCAACCCCATTGTCTGAGGGCAGGCATGAGCCAGTATTCAGACTCGAAATACCTGGTAGTCCTGGGGGGTCATAATGGGGGTACAGGGTGAGGTGCGGTTGGCTGTGATGTGGGCAGCCCTCACACTGCAGTCAGTATGAGCTGCTGTGACTCCTGAGGTCTTACAATTGATACATTATTTAGCAACAGTCTGTTGATGTTTGATAATATCATAACACCGTTCAGAAGGATGAGCGTTGGCACACACTGCACACCAGTGTGACTTAGCTGGGCATTTCCTGGCAATGTGACCCCAGCGTTGACACTTATAACATAGACGTTGAGAAGGTCTGTACAATGCAGTGTAATAGCGTCTGTTGAGGGCTGCCTGGGAGTGAATACAGCGTGGCAGTCCCCTGGCCAGTCCACTCAGCTAATATCAGACCGTTGGAAAGTCATCGAGGGCTTGCAACTTGCTCTGACGCCAAATATTGAGGATTCAAGTGCTTGTTGACGTTGTAGATGACAATAAGCACTTTAGGTGCCCTTGGTGGGGCAGCTCGGAGTTTGATTTTGGCATATTCGTGAGTGAGAAGTTTGTCTATAAATGCTGAATCATTAGGCACAAATACGTAGTTATCCTCACCGTGGAGAAACTTGATCGTTTTCTCATGATTGTCTACACTAGCTTCGAAAAACCAGTTACACTTGGTCTCTTGATCAGTGTTGTTAGGGAAATCTAACCTGACAGCTTTGGGAGGGTGTGCGCCCACTGTATTGTTTGCAGCAGGCTTTCTCTGGAAGCCTCGTTCCTTTTTCCGGGCCTGTTTACTAAAATATGTTTCAAATCTGCCTTCACCATCATCTACGTCAACACCATCAACTATACTCATAGCTGACAGGAGTTTCACAATGGCGATGGGTTAAAGGATACCGGTGAATAGAAGGGACAAGGAAGGGATATTCACCTCGCTAGACACAGGCAAAATGGGTGTAGTGGCCTGCGGGTCGCAGTGATATTTTCAAGGTCATTCACCTGGCCACAGTCATCTCGAGAGTTACTAACACTGCACTACTCGTTAATTATTCCAAACCCGCAGCACTTAACACAGCTAGCACACGTGAATTGGAATGACAGACAAATTTTCACTCTGCGGACAAACAAATCAGCACAAACTTACTATGTTTATAGATGAACCTCTGACATGTTACAGTTAAAAAGCCGTCTCCAAAGGAGTTACCAGGTACTGCAATGCTCGTTAAATTGTTCTTAACCACTCTTGTTTTGTTCCAACTATGCAGCATTCCTCCCAGAAACACTCAGTGCATAGAAGAATAACAGGTACATCTTCCTCAGTTAGAGATATAACACATTTTGTACAAGTGGCACAGTCGGATTCATCTGACAGGCCTCAGTCAGGTCTGGATCACCAACTCACGCAGGATGGGAGATTCGTCCGTATTTCTCAGGTAGGCAGAGGCGACTAGCTGTGCGGAACTCAGATATTCGAGTACCAGCGGAGCAGCAAAATACGCCTCTACACTACACGTTGATAGAGGCGAACGGCTGAGTTTAAATGCAAGGAAGATGGGTAGCTGATGAGGGGCAGCAGAGGCATCAAACGGAACGCTATTTCCAGTGTTGCACTAAGTATATCACGAGTCACAACTCTCTCAAACCAGTGTTCAGAGTGTTTTAATAACTAACTCTCAGGGAGGTTCTTCTCCTGTTTATATCAAGAACACCAGTAATGGGATTTTGTTGAGACTCAAATTGTCCTCCTTTTAAAGGACACATAGTAAACCATGGCTCTAATACTATTAAATTCAGTTTGATATTTATTTGTTTAAGGTTTTAGAAAAAAAAATTAGTATCTGTTAAACGCCCTAAAAAAACAGGTGGTGAAGGTTTACTTTGTTAGTTGTTCACAAGACTATGATAACCCAAACAACTTTTTTTTACAAAATTCGCAAATTTATGTCGAAAGTTTGTAACTGACTAGAAGAGCCATTCTCCAGCAGATCTAATTATATTACCCATGTAATTATATTACCCACATTATTAAATTGGCAAGTTGGTAGGTAAAGAGCCCAAAGTCCATCTGACCAGACTCAAAGTCCATCTGACCAGACACAAAGTCCATCTGACCAGACACAAAGTCCATCTGACCAGACACAAAGTCCATCTGACCAGACACAAAGTCCATCTGACCAGACTCAAAGTCCATCTGACCAGACTCACCTCTAAGATACACCAGAGATAAAGTTGGAAGACAATAAGAGAAGACATTCACTTGGTCTTAAAAGAAAATCAATGTCACAAAGAAAATGTGAACCTTCCAGGGAACAAAACACTGGTACTAAAATTGTACAAAAAGGCACAATACCTTGACTGGAACAATACACAAATAGGACCGAAACGTCGTCGTCAACTCCTCTTATCTATGTGCGGGTTATTTGTGCATGTACTAAAAAATTTGAAGCTGACAATAAGAGGCGTTATCCAGATATAGTTTCCACTTTTAACATTTTTTTTCTTCAGTTTTACAGGTAGACAGTGAGTTAGTGCAGGAATCATCCTTCTCATCAGCAGCATCAGTGTTAAAGTTGTGAAGGTGATCACAAGAAACATTCTCACATTGTTGACTGGAAATCATTATCACAATCTGTTTACCATAATGAGTCAATAACAAAATCAACTTTCCATCGAGAAAAACATCAGCGATAAGAATTTGAAGGTGATCAAAAGAGACGACCTTCAGTTACAGCATGAAATCTCTTGATTCCAATGTTTCTAACTTTGCTATTACTGGCAAATTTGTACCTACGCAGGCTGAACTTTAAGACTATCATCCTCATAATATCGAAACCATTCAGATGAGGCATAATGAAAGTTTAAAACCCGTCGGAAGAAGCTTTCTCAATACACAGATAACCCGCACATAGAAGAGAGGAGCTTACGACGACGTTTCGGTCGTTTCTTGCTCTCCCTCTGTGGGCACCTAGCTCCCTTGCAGTGCTCCCCTTTCTTTGTATTTGACTGGCTCCTCACGCTTACTTCCCCATTATTTCTTCCTTCCTTCTCCGCCATTACTACTACCACTTCTACCACTACTACCATTACTACTACTACTACTACCACCACTACTACTACTACTACCACCACTACCTCTTCCTGTCTATATATACCCGTCCTGCTCTACTTCACGTTAGTGTGACTTTATAAATGGTCCAAGTCGGACCGAAACGTCGTCGTAAGCTCCTCTCTTCTATGTGCGGGTTATTTGTGTATCGTTCCAGTCACGGTATTGTTTCTTTTTTTTTTTTTTGTTATTTTGTTAAGCTTTCTCAAGTTGTCATATAGAGATCATAACTGGGAATGGTCTTTACAAAATTGCCCAGTGTGTACCTGCATGTAACAATACTTGCAGTGGGTACCTGCATGTAACAATACTTGCAGTGTACCTGCATGTAACAATACTTGCAGTGTGTACCTGCATGTAGCAATACTTGCAGTGGGTACCTGCATGTAACAATACTTGCAGTGGGTACCTACATGTAACAATACTTGCAGTGGGTACCTGCATGTAACAATACTTGCAGTGGGTGTAACAATACTTGCAGTGGGTACCTGCATGTAACAATACTTGCAGTGGGTACCTGCATGTAACAATACTTGCAGTGGGTACCTGCATGTAACAATACTTGCAGTGGGTACCTGCATGTACCTGCATGTAACAATACTTGCAGTGGGTACCTGCATGTAACAATACTTGCAGTGGGTACCTGCATGTAACAATACTTGCAGTGGGTACCTGCATGTAACAATACTTGCAGTGGGTACCTGCATGTAACAATACTTGCAGTGGGTACCTGCATGTAACAATACTTGCAGTGGGTACCTGCATGTAACAATACTTGCAGTGGGTACCTGCATGTAACAATACTTGCAGTGGGTACCTGCATGTAACAATACTTGCAGTGGGTACCTGCATGTAACAATACTTGCAGTGGGTACCTACTTGCAGTGGGCAGTGGGTACAATACTTGCAGTGTAACAATACTTGCAGTGGGTACCTGCATGTAACAATACTTGCAGTGGGTACCTGCATGTAACAATACTTGCAGTGTGTACCTGCATGTAACAATACTTGCAGTGGGTACCTGCATGTAACAGTGGGTATACAATATTTGCAGTGGGTACCTGCATGTAACAATACTTGCAGTGGGTACCTGCATGTAACAATACTTGCAGTGTGTACCTGCATGTAACAATACTTGCAGTGGGTAACAATACTTGCAGTGGGTACCTGCATGTAACAATACTTGCAGTGGGTACCTGCATGTAACAATACTTGCAGTGGGTACCTGTATGTAACAATACTTGCAGTGGGTACCTGCATGTAACAATACTTGCAGTGGGTACCTGCATGTAACAATACTTGCAGTGTACCTGCATGTAACAATACTTGCAGTGGGTACCTGCATGTAACAATACTTGCAGTGGGTACCTGCATGTACTAATGCATCAACCTTTACAGCACAACAAGACTGAAAATTTGAAGCTAATTGGATGATGTTCTCAGATTATAAACTAAATCTTTCTAGGAAAAAAAATGGATCGACTCAGGCAACCACTGTCAGGTACACCTTCACGATACCTGGAGAGTTTACCTGGAGAGAGTTCCGGGGGTCAACGCCCCCGCGGCCCAGTCTGTGACCAGGCCTCCTTAGGTCAGTGTCCCAGGATGCGACCCACACCAGTCGACTAACACCCAGGTACCCATTTTACTGATGGGGAACATAGACAACAGGTGGAAAGAAACACGTCCAATGTTTCTACTCTGGCTGGGAATCGAACCCAGGCCCTCGCCGTGTGAAGCGAGAGCGTTAACCACCAGGCCACCAGAGCCCCCCTTACCAAATATAATAATGATATAATCATGCCATCGTCATCGATATTATAAACATTTCCACTGTGGTTGTGTTTATTCATTCCGAGTGTTTAAGACCACTGTAAACCAATTTTTACTTCAATGACAGGGAGATTTTCTTTTTTTTTGTCAAGATATACTCTGACCAAGCAATGACTGTCTATGAGCAGAAAAGTTGACACAACACTATGTTTGAAGCACAACAGAAAGAACACAATATTGACTCTCCATAATGCACATGTGAGTCCTCATCTTGAATATGACATCCAGTTTTGGTCTCCAAATTACGTAAAAGACAAAAGTATACTGGAGACGGTACAGAGAAAACCTACCAAACTCCTGCCATCACTCAGAAGCAAAAAATAAAAAAAATCGAAGCATTCAGCCTTTCATTCTTTTAAAAAATGGAGACTGAGAGATCTTATGAAAACTTTTAAGATATTGAAAGTTTAAGTCTTTCATATGAAAGAAAGAAATATATTGTTGTAGTTTTCAACTTCTTACAAGTGTCAGCAAACTTTTTCTTATTTAACTAATATCATCAACAAAGACAGAAATGGTCTCCTTTCAGTTGATGATGAAATTCCCGTGTGTTTATCTGTGTGTGTTTATCTGTGTGTGTTTATCTGTGTGTGTTTATCTGTGTGTGTTTATCCGTGTGTTTATCTGTGTGTGTTTATCTAATGTTCGACCCAGAATTAAGTATTTATGTACCAAACAACAACCACAAGTTCCAAATTGGAAAATCAAATTTAATTATCCAAATTTTCTTCAAAAATAACATTATATTTGTTCATATAACATTATGTCTTGATTTATCTTATGTCTTCTCAACATTGTCAATAAACAGTTAAATTATTGCAGTAGTTATTATCAGTTTTCGTTCTGTTTATATGTGTTATATATGATATTAGCTTTTATGTTTATTCTCTTTTTGTTTACAGATAGAGTTAATTTTTTTTTTTTGAGCGAATTATAAACCAGTGAACGAGGTTTCTTAAACAAGCAGGTTGATTTCAGTTATTTTATTTTTACATTGTCAACAAACTTGAGAAAAACCCAAGTATAGTGAGGTGTGTCATAGTCATATTGAGGTCATAGTTTAGGTGATGTCATAGTCATAGAGAGGTGTGGTCATAGTTAGATGTGGTCATAGTTAGATGTGGTTCATGTTTCCAGGTCTCCATCCGTGGGTTCACGGATGTCAACACTTACAGTTGTTTTCGTGCATTCCTTAGTTCCGTGTCTACAGATGTCTATCTGTGTCCCCTCAGAGGCATTCCCAGGAGTGGTCATATACAGTGATGTATGGTCATATACAGTGCTGTGTGGTCGTAGTGAGGTGTGGTTAGTGAGTGTGGTCATAGTGGTGTGGTCATAGTCAGGTGTGGTCATAGTCAGGTGTGGTCATAGTCAGGTGTGGTCATAGTCAGGTGTGGTTTATCCTTCCAGGTCTCCATCCGTGGGCCCCCGGATGTCAACCCTTCCACACTTCCCACTCCCGGTTGTTTTGGTACTATCCCTAGTTCCGTGTGTCTAGAAGTCCATCTGTGTCCCCTCAGATGAACTCCCTCACTTTCCCAGGTGGGTAAGTGGCGGGGTAGTTGGCTGGGTGTGCGGGTGTTTGTGTGTGTACTCAATGAATTGTGGTTGCAGGGGTCGAGACTCAGCTCCTGGCCCCGCCTCTTCACTGATCGCTACTAGCTCCTCTTTCTCCATGCTCCATGAGCTTTATCATACCTCATCTTAAAGCTTTGTATGGTTCCTGCCTCCAATACCTCACTATTCCACTTCGTGACAACTCTATGACTGAAGAAATACTTCCTAACATCCCTTTGATTCATTCGAGTCTTCAACTTCTAATTGAGACCCCTTATTTATGGGTCCCCTCTCTGTATCAGCCTGTCTCTGTCCACCTTATCTATTCCACGCAGTATTTTGTATGTCGTTATCAGATCTCCCATAAACCTCCTGTCCTCCAATGTGATCAGGCCGATTTCCCTTGTTGCAAACGTTTTGCACTTTCTCTAATTTCTTGACGTGCTTGACCAGATGTGGGTTCCAAACTAGTGCTGCATACTCCAGTATGGGCCTGACTAAAGTATCGGAATGTTATTCTCAGGTTTGCCAGGCGCCCATGTGCTGCAGCAGTTATCTAGTTGAAGTGTGCTCCCGGAGACGTGCTCGGTGTTATACTCACCTCAAGATCTTTCTCCTTGAACGAGGTTTCCAGTTTTTGGCCACCTAGCCTGTACTCTGACTGCGGTCTTCTTTGTCCTTCCCCGATCTTCATGACTTTGCATTTGGCGGGGTTACATTCGAGAAGCTAGTTGCTGGACCACGTGTCCAACCTGTCCAGATCTCTTTGAAGTCCTACCTGATTCTCATCCGATTTAATTCTCCTTATCAACTTCACATCATCTGCAAACAGGGACACTTCCGTCATGTCATTCACGTATACCAGAAATAACACTGCTCCTAGGACTGACCCCTGTGGGACCCCGCTCGTCACAGGCACCCTCTGTGATACCTTATCACGTACCATGACTCGTTGTTGTCTCCCTGTCAGGTATTATCTGATCCATTGCAGTGCCCTTCCTGTTATACGTGCCTGATCCACCAGCTTCTGCACTAATCTCTTGTGAGGAACTGTGTCGAAGGCCTTCTTGCAGCCCAAGAAAATGTAATCAACCCAGCCCTCTCTCTCGTGTCTTACTTCTGTTACTTTGTCATGAAACTCCAGAATGTTTGTGACACAGGATTTGCCTTCCATGAATCAGTGCTGGTTGTCGTTTATAATCTCGTTCCGTTCCAGGTATTCCAACACTTTCCTCCCGATAATCTTCTCCGTGACTTTGCATACTATACACGTCAGTGACACTGGTCTATAGTTTAGCGCCTCGTTTCCGTCTTCTTTCTTAAAAATGGGGCTATATTTGCCGTCTTCCATCCCTCAGACAGTTGTCCAGTTTCAAGGGATGTGTTGAAAATTGTGGTTAATGGTACAGCGTCTCTGCTCCCTCTCTAACGACCCACGGAGAGATGTCCGGTCCCACCGACTTTGAGGTATCAAGGCTACTTAGCAGCTTCTTCACCTCCTCCTCATTTGTGTGTATTTCATCCAACACTTGTTAGTATAACCCTTCTTGGTGTCCTCCCCTGTTTTGTCTTCCCAGAGTCCTTCCTGGTTTTACTGTAAATTCTTCCTTAAATCTCGTGTTGAGCTCCTCACATACCGCTTGATCGTTTCTTGTGAGCTCCCCACCTTCTTTCCTCAGCCTGATTACCTGATCTTTGACTGTTGTCTTTCTCCTAATGTGGCTATACAGCAATTTCGGGTAGGACTTGACTTTCGACGCTGTGCTGTTTTCGTACTATCGCTGGGCCTCCCTCCTTATCTGTGTGTGTGTATGTGTGTGTGTGTGTGTGCTCACCTAATTGTGGTAGCAGGGGTCGAGACTCAGCTCCTGCCCAGCCTCTTCACTGATCGCTACTAGGTCCTATCTCTGCTTCCTGAGCTTTGTCATACCTCGTCTTAAATCTATGTATGGTTCCTGCCTCCACTACGTCACTTGCTAGGCTATTCCACTTCCTGACGACTCTGTGACTGAAGAAATACTTCCTAACATCCCTGTGAGTCGTCTGAATCTTCAGCTTCCAATTGTGGCCCATTGTTTCTGTGTCCCCTCTCTGGAGCATCCTGTCTCTGTCCACCTTATCTATTCCACGCAGTATCTTGCATGTCGTTATCATGTCTCCCCTAACCCTTCTGTCCTCCAGTGTCGTCATTCCGATTTCCCTCAACCTCTCATCGTAGGACATTCCCCTGAGCTCTGGAACTAGCCTTGTTGCAAACCTTTGTACTTTCTCTAATTTCTTGACGTGCTTGACCAGGTGTGGGTTCCAAACAGGTGCTGCATACTCCAGTATGGGCCTGACGTACACAGTGTACAGTATCTTGAACGATTCCTTATTAAGGTATCGGAACGCTATTCGCAGGTTTGCCAGGCGCCCGTATGCTGCAGCAGTTATTTGGTTGATGTGTGCCTCCGGAGACGTGCTCGGTGTTATGGTCACGCCAAGATCTTTCTCCTTGAGAGAGGTTTCCAGTCTTTGTCTACCTAGCCTATACTCTGTCTGCGGTCTTCTTTGCCCTTCCCCAATCTTCATGACTTTGCATTTGGCAAGGTTGAATTCAAGAAGCCAGTTTCTGGACCACATGTCCATTCTGTCCAGGTCTCTTTGTAGTCCTGCCTTATCCTCATCCGATTTAATTCTTCTCATCAACTTCACACCATCTGCGAATAGGGACATTTCTGACTCTAACCCTTTCATCATGTCAT
The DNA here is from genome assembly GCF_038502225.1 of Cherax quadricarinatus. Lineage (NCBI taxonomy): Eukaryota > Metazoa > Arthropoda > Malacostraca > Decapoda > Parastacidae > Cherax > Cherax quadricarinatus. The sequence goes on along the minus strand of NW_027197063.1, from coordinate 49,153 downwards.
TCACATATATCAAAAATAGCACTGGTCCTAGAACTGACCCCTGTGGGACCCCGCTCGTCACAGGCGCCCACTGTGATACCTCTTCACGTAGCATGACTCGTTGTTGCCTCTTTGTCAGGTATTCTCTGATCCATTGCAGTGCCCTCCCTGTTATGCACGCCTGATTCTCCAGCTTCTGCACTAATCTCTTGTGAGGAACTGTGTCGAAGGCCTTCCTGCAGTCCAGGAAAATGCAATCCACCCCCCCCTCTCTCTCGTGTCTTACTTCTGTTACCTTGTCATAAAACTCCAGAAGGTTTGTGACACAGGATTTGCCTTCCATGAATCCATGCTGGTTGTCATTTATATTCTTGTTTCCTTCCAAGTGCTCTACCACTCTCTTCCTGATAATCTTCTCCATGACTTTGCATACTTTACACGTCAGAGACACTGGTCTGTAGTTTAGTGCCTCGTTTCTGTCTCCTTTTTTAAAAATAGGGACTACATTTGCCGTCTTCCATATCTCAGGTAGTTGCCCAGTTTCAAGGGATGTATTGAAGATTGTGGTCAGTGCATGCACAGCGTCTCTGCTCTTTCTCTGAGGACCCACGGGAAGATGTTGTCCGGTCCTATCGCCTTTTAGGTATCAAGATCACATGGCACCTTCTGCACCTCCTCCTCCGTTGCTCGTATGTCATCCAACACTTGTTGGTATATTCCCTGTTGATGTTTTCCTCTGTGCTGTCTTCCCAGAGCCCTTCCTGTCTCTACTGTAAATACTTCCTTAAATCTTCTGTTTTGCTTTTCACACACCTCCTGATCGTTTCCTGTGAATTCCCCACCTTCTGTCCTCAGCCTGATCACCTGGTCTTTGACTGTTGTATTCCTCCTGTTGTGGCAATACAACAGTTTCGGGTCAGACTTGACTTTCGGTGCGTACTCGTTCCTGGCTCTGCGACTAATCTCCCTATTTTCATGTGTTCTATGCACTTAGTTTTTGTCTCCTTACACCGTCGGGTAGGCCAGGGGCTCGTTCTGGACTTCTTATTTTTTCTGTTGCCCATGGAATCAAGTCTTTCCTCTGCCTCCTTGCATTTTGTTGTTACGTATTCCATCATTTCGTTTACTGACTTTCCTTCCAGCTCTCTGTCTCACTGATCCTCCTGCAGGAAGTTCCTCAAACCTATGTAGTCCCCTCTTTTACAGTCTGGCTTTTCCCATTCAACTCCTGTTACCCTCTCCACTTGTATCTCTACTAAGTATTCAAAGCACAGAACCGCGTATTCACTAGCTCCACAGGGTGAACACAAGGTCCAGTCTTGCTGGTTCGTCCTCCCCTCTCACTCTGGTAGTGTCCTTGACATGTTGGTGCATAAGGTTTTCCTGTACCACATCTATCATCTTGGTTCTCCATGTTTCGGGACCCCCGTGTGGCTCCAGGTTTTCCCAATCAATCTCCCTGTGGTTGAAATCGCCCATAACCAGTAACTTTGCTCTGCTCGAGTGAGCTCTTCGTGCCACCTTAGCCAGTGTGTCCACCATTGCTCTGCTGCTCTCTTCATATTCCTCTCTTGGCCTCCTGCAGTTCTGTGGCGGATTATACATCACTACAATGATTACCTTGTGCTCCCCAGACTGAAGTGTACCTACTATGAAGTCTCTTTCTCCAATCTCGTCTATGCCTCCCATTTTCTAGAATTTCCATCGGTGGTGGTGACGACTGGTGGTGAGGGTGATGATCTGGTAGTGAGAGTGGACTGGTGGCGAGGGTGATGAAATGGTGGTGAGGGTGACGGACTGATTGTGATGGTGATGAACTTGTGGTGAAGGTGGACTGGTGGTGAGGATTATGGATTGGTGGTGAGGGTGATGGACAGGTGGTGAGGATGATGGACTGGAGTTGAGGGTGAAGAATTTGTTGTGAGTATAACTGACTGTTGGTTAAGGTGATGAACTGGTGGTGAGGGAGATGGATTGGTGGTGAGGGTGATGGATTGGTGGTGAGGGTGATGGTGGTGACTGGTAGTGAAGGATTGGTGGAAAAGGTGAAACTAAAAATGGACTGATGGTGAGAGTGATTATGTTGGACATGTGGTGAGGATGATTGTGATGGAGTGGTGGTGAGGGTGATTGTGGACAGGTGGTGAGGATGATTGTGATGGACTGGTGGTGAGGGTGATTGTGATATACTGGTGGTGAGGGTGATTGACTGGTGATGAGGGTGACTGTTGGTGAGTGAGGGTGATGAGGGTGACTTGTGATGAGGGTGATGGACTGGTGGTGATGGATTGGTGGTGAGAGTGAGGGACTGTTGGTGAGGTGGCGAGGTGATGTAGGACTGGCGGAGAGGGTGAGGGTGATGGACTTGTGATGAGGGTGATGGACTGGTGGTGAGGGTGATGGACTGGTGGTGAGGGTGGACTGGTGGCGAGGGTGATGAACTGGTGGTGAGGGTGAAGGACTGGTGGTGAGGGTGATGAACTGGTGGTGAGGGTGATGGACTGGTGGTGAGGGTGATGGACTTGTGGTGAGGGTGGACTGGTGGCGAGGGCGATGGACTGGTGGTGATGGTGATGAACTGGTGGTGTAGGTGATGGACTGGTGGTGAGGGTGAACTAGTGGTGTCGGTGATGAACTGGAAGTGTGACTGTGTTGGACATGTGGTGAGTATGATTGTTGTGAAGTTGTGGTGAGGATGATTGTGATGGACTGCTAGTGAGGGTGATGGACTGGTAATGAGGGTGATGGAGTGGTGGTAAGGGTAATGGATTGGTGGTGAGAGTGACGGACTGTTGGTGAGAGTGTAGGACTGGCGGAGAGGGTGAGGGTGATGGACTTGTGATGAGGGTGACCGATTCGTGGCGAGAGTGTTCGACTGGTGGTGGAGGTGATGGACTAGTAGTGAGGGTGATGGACTGAGGGGTGATGGTTATGGACTGGTGTTGAGAGTGGTGGACTGGTGGTGAGGGTGACTGTCTGGTGTTGAGAGTGTTGGAATAGTGGTGAGGGTGATGGACTGGCGGTTTGGGTGACCAACTGGTGGTGAGGGTGGTGAACTGGTGGTGAGGGTGATGTACTGTTGGTTAGGGTGAAGAACTGGTGGTGAGGGTGACGAACTGTAGGTGAGGGTGATGTACTAGTGGCGAGAGTTATAGACTGGTGTTGAGGGTCATGGACAGGTGGTGGTGGTGAAGGACTGGGGGTGAGGGTGACTGATGGCGAGGGTGGTTGACTGGTGGTGAGAGTGATGAACTAGTGGTATGGACTTTTGGTGACAGTGATGGATTGGTCGTGAGGGTGACTGACTGCTGGTGAGAATGTTGGACTGGTGGTGAGGGTGATGGACTGGTGGTGAGGGTGATGGACTGGTGGTGAGGGTGACGAGCTGTTGTGAGGGTGATAAACTGGTGGTGAAAGTGGACTGGTGGTGAGGGTGATGGACTTGTGGTGATGGTGATGAACTTGTGATGAGGGTGATGGACTGGTGGTGAGGATGATGGACTGGTGGTGAGGATGATAGACTGGTGGTGAGGGTGATGGACTGGTGGTGAGGGTGATGTACTGGTGGTGAGAGTTAGGGACTGGTGGTGAGGGTGATAGACTGATGGACTCGTGGTAACGGTGAAGGAATGGTGGTGATAGTGAAGAACTGGTGGCGAGGGTGATGTACTTGTGGTGAGGGTGATGCACTGGTGGTGAGGGTGATGTACTTGTGATGAGGGTGATGTACTTGTGGTGAGGGTGATGTACTGGTGGTGAGGGTGATATGATTGACTGGTGTTAAGGGTGATGAACTGGAGGTGAGGGCTACGGTCTGGTGGTGAGGGTCATGGACTGGTGGTGAAAGAGATGGACTGGTGGTGAGGGTGGTGGTGATGGACTTTTGGTGATATTGATGGCAATGGGCTGGGAGTGAGGGTGATGAACATGTGGAAAGCGTGATGAACTTGTGGTGGGGGTCATGGACAGGTGGTGAGGGTGATGGACTGGTGGTGAGGGTGATGGACAGGTGGTGAGGGTGATGGACTGGTGGTGAGGGTGATAGATTGGTGGTGAGGGTGATGTACTGGTGGTGAGGGTGACGGACTTGTGGTAAAAGTGGAGTGGTGGTGAGGGTGACTTATTGTGACTTATGGTGAGGGTGAAGAACTGATGGTGAGGGTGAAGGAGTGGTTGTGAAGGTGAAGTACTGGTGGTGAGGGTGATAGACTGATGGTGAGGGTGATGGACTGATGGTGAGGGTGATGGACTTATGGTGAAGGTGAAGGACTGATGGTGAGGGTGAAGGAGTGGTTGTGAAGGTGAAGTACTGGTGGTGAGGGTGATGGACTGATGGTGAGGGTGATGGACTGGTGGTGAGGGTGATGGACTAATGGTGAGGGTGATAGACTGGTGGTTAGTGTGATGGACTGGAGGTGAGGTTGATGGACTGGTGGTGAGAGTGATGGACTGAAGGTGATTGACCTGTGGTGAGGGTGAGTGCCTGGTGGTGATTGACTGGTGCTGAGGGTGATAGACTGGTGGTGAGGGTGAAGGACTGGTGGTGAGGGTGATGGACTGATGGTGAGGGTGAGGGTGATGGACTGGTGGTGAGAGTGATGGACTGGTGGTGAGAGTGATGAACTGGAGGTGAGAGTGATGGACTGGTGGTGACGGTGATGGACTGCTGGTGAGGGTGATGGACTGCTGGTGAGGGTAATGGATTGGTGGAAGTGGTGGAGGAGGTACGTGTGATGGACTGGTGGTGATAGTTATGTACTGGTGGTGTGAGTGATGTACTGATGTTGTTGGTGATGGACTTGTGGTGAGGGTGACGGATTGGGGGTGAGAGTGTTGGACTGGTGGTGAGAGTGATGGACTGGTGGTGAAGGTGATGGACTCGTGGTAATGGTGATGGACTGGTGGAGAGAGTGATGGATGGGTGGAGAGAGTGATGGACTGGTGATGAGAGTTATGGACTGTTGGGGAGGGAGATGCACTGGTGGTGAAGGTGATGAACCTGCGACGATTGTGACGAGCGACGGACGATTGTGATGAGCAACTGACGAGTGTGACGAACGATTGACGATTGTGATGAACGACTAATGATTGTGATAAACGACTGACGATTGTGATGAACGACTGACGACTGTGACGAACGACTGACGATTGTGATGAACGACTGACGATTGAGGTGAACGACTGACGCTTGTGATGAACGATTGACGATTGTGACGAACGACTGACGCTTGTGATGAACGATTGACGCTTGTGATGAACGACTGACGATTGCGATGAACGACTGACGCTTGTGATGAACGACTGACGATTGCAATGAACGGCTGACGCTTGTGATGAACGACTGACGATTGTGATAACGACTGATGATTGTGGTGAAAGACTGACGATTGTGATGAACGACTGGCGATTGAGACGAACGATTGACGATTGAGACGAACTACTGACTATTGTGATGAGCGACTGACGATTGTGATGACTGACTGGCGATAGTGATGAACTACTAACGATTGTGATCAACGACTGACGCTTGTGACGAACGGTTGACCATTGTGAGGAACTCTTGGTGAGGGCTATGGACTGGTGGTGAGGTTGATGGACTGGTGGTGAGGGGGATGGACTGGTGGTGAGAGTGATGGAATGGTGGTGATGGTGATGGACTGAGGATTAGGGTGATTGACTGGTGGTGAGGGTGATGGACTGGTGGTGAGGATGATGGACTGGCGGTGAGGATGATGGACTGGTGGTGAGGGTGATGAACTGGTGGTTAGGTTGATTGACTAGTGATGAGAGTGATGGACTGGTGGTGAGAGTGATGGACTGTTGGTGATAGTGATGGACTGAAGGTGATTGACCTGTGGTGAGGGTGATTTACTGGTGGTGAAGGTGATTTCCTGAAGGTGATTGACCTGTGGTGAGGGTGATTTACTGGTGGTGAAGGTGATTTCCTGGTGGTGATTGACTGCTGCTGAGGGTGATGGACTGGTGGTGAGGGTGATGGACTGATGGTGAGGGTGATGGACTGGTGGTGAGAGTGATGCACTGGTGGTGAGAGTGATCGACTGATGGTGAGGGTGATGGACTGCTGGTGAAGGTGAAGGATTGGTGGTGAGTGTGATGGACTTGTGGTAAGGGTGATGGACTGGTTGTGAGAGTGATGGACTGGTGGTGAGGTGATGGACTGCTGGTGAAGGTGATGGATTGGTGAAAGTGATGGACTGGTGGTGAGGTGATGGACTGCTGGTGAAGGTGATGGATTGGTGAAAGTGATGGACTTGTGGTGTGGGTGATTGAGTTGTGGTGAGGGTGAAGGATTGGCGGTGAGTGTGATGGACTGGTGGTGAGAGTGATGGACTGGTGGTGAGGGTGATGGACTGGTGGTGAGGGTGATGGACTGGTGGTGATGGAGGTGATGATGATTGGTGAAAGTGATGGACTGGTGGTTAGGGTGATGGACTGATGATGAGGGTGATGGGCTGATGGTGATGGTCATGGACTGGTGGCGAGGGTGATCGATTGGTGGTGAGTGTGATGGCCTGGTGGTGAGGGGGATGGACTGGTGGTGAGAGTGATGGACTGGTGGTGAGGGTGATGGACTGCTGGTGAGGGTGATGGATTGGTGAAAGTGGTGGACTGGTTGTGAGGGTGATGGATTGGAGGTACGTGTGATGGACTGGTGGTGATGGTGATGGACTGGTGGTGAGAGTGATGGACTGATGTTGTTGGTGATGGACTGGTGGTGAGGATGAAGAATTGGGGGTGAGAGTGATGGACTGGTGGTAAAGGTGATGGACTCGTAGTGATGGTGATGGACTGGTGGAGAGAGTGATGGTCTTGTGGTGAGAGTTATGGACTGCTGGGGAGGGTGATGCACTGATGGTGAAGGTGATGAACCTGTGACGATTGTGACGAGCGACTGATGATTGTGATGAACGACTGACCATTGTGATGAACGACTGACGATTGTGACGAACGACTGACGATTGTGATGAGCGACTTACGTTTGTGATGAACGACTGACGATTGTGATCAACGCCTCACGCTTGTGACGAACGATTGACGATTGTGGTGAACTCTTGGTGAGAGTGATGGACTGGTGGTGAGGCTGATGGACTGGTGGTGATGGTGAAGGACTGGTGGTGAGAGTGATGGACTGGTGGTGAGGGTGATGGACTGGAGGTGAGGGTGATGCACTGGTGGTGAGAGTGATGGAATGGTGGTGTTGGTGATAGACTGGTGTTGAGGGTGGACTGCTGGTGAATGTGATGGACTGGTGGTGAGGGTGATGGACTGGTGGTGAGGGTGATGGACTGGTGGTGAGAGTAATGGACTGGTGATGAGAGTAATGGACTGGTGATGAGGGTGATGGACTGGCGGTGAAGATCATGGACTGGTGGTGAGGGTGATGAACTGGTGGTGAGCGTGACTGAGTGGTGGTGAGGTTGATGGAATGGTAGTGAGGGTGACGGAAAGGGGTGATGGAATGGTGGTGAAGGGTGAAGTTTTTGAGGGTCTCGAAGTTCTTGAAGTTCTAGAAGTTCTTGAAGTTCTCGAAGATCTTGAAGTTCTGAAAGGGAAGATCATTAAGTTATTAATGCCTCACTCAGGTCCATGGCTTCAGGTGACCATCCTTGTCCCCTCGGATATTCACCATTCACCACTTCCCTGAGGTCAGCAACACAAGCATTAGACAACAACACAAGGACCAGACAACAACACAAGGAGAGGACAACAACACAAGGACCAGACAACAACACAAGGACCAGACAACAACACAAGGAGAGGACAACAACACAAGGAGAGGACAACAACACAAGGAGAGGACAACAACACAAGGAGAGGACAACAACACAAGGAGAGGACAACAACACAAGGAGAGGACAACAACACAAGGAGAGACAACACAAAGGAGAGGACAACAGCACAAGGAGAGGACAACAACACAAGGAGAGGACAACAACAACAAGGAGAGGACAACAACACAAGGAGAGGACAAGGAGAGGACAACAACCGAAGGAGAGGACAACAACCGAAGGAGAGGACAACAACCGAAGGAGAGGACAACAACCGAAGGAGAGGACAACAACCGAAGGAGAGGACAACAACCGAAGGAGAGGACAACAACCGAAGGAGAGGACAACAACCGAAGTAGAGGGCAACAACCGAAGGAGAGGAAGGAGAGGACAACAACCGAAGGAGAGGACAACAACCGAAGGACAACAACCGAGGACAACAACCGAAGGAGAGGACAACAACCGAAGGAGAGGACAACAACCGAAGGAGACAACACCGAAGGAGAGGACAACAACCGAAGGAGAGGACAACAACCGAAGGAGAGGACAACAACCGAAGGAGAGGACAACAACCGAAGGAGAGGACAACAACCGAAGGAGAGGACAACAACCGAAGGACAGGACAACAACCGAAGGACAGGACAACAACCTAAGGAAAGGACAACAACCGAGAGAGATGACAACAACACAAGGACTAGACAACAACACAAGGAGAGGACAACAACACAAGGACTAGACAACAACACAAGGAGAGGACAACAACACAAGGACCAGACAACAACACAAGGAGAGGACAACAACCGAAGGAGAGGACAACAACCGAAGGAGAGGACAACACAAGGACAAGACAACAACACAAGGAGAGGACAACAACCGAAGGAGAGGACAACAACCGAAGGAGAAGACAACAACTGAAGGAGAGGACAACAACCGAAGGAGAGGACAACAACCGAAGGAGAGGACAACAACCGAAGGAGAGGACAACAACCGAAGGACAGGACAACAACCCAAGAGAACAACGAGAACAGTTAGATGCTATTACTGGGGAGGACACGCAGAAATCTGCGCCCAGCAGTAACATCCTCCTGGACAGCCTTGACCCGCAGACTACCTAGACGAGAGACCTCACTCACCCAGTTAACCCACGAAGCTCTGGCCACTTAGTAACAATTTCGGAGTTCTATTTATATTTCATATTGCATCCATATTAGTTATTAATTTATTCGATTATTTAGCAGTTTAAGTGTATTTTAAACGTTTTTTGGTGTACAAATTACTGTCCACGAGTAAACTTTCACGTTTTCATGTATGGAAACTGTTATTAATTGTTATCTGTTGTCTTTTTTCTTGTTATTTATCTCTTGTTTCTCCATAATACGCTAAG